>NC_132896.1:34678261-34693261 GCF_030463535.1 Salminus brasiliensis
TGATTTATTCGTTGAATTCAGAACCTGCCCACTGGCTGCTGTTGTAGGTGAGTTTTATGTCAATAGCTTTTCTGTTCTCTTCTAGATACAAAGAAAAGTTCTGAAATGATTGCCCATGCTGACTGATATTAGCAGGCCGATGCAGTAGATAAAGATAACATTGAAGTCTTTCTGGTGGATACCTTCAAACATTCCACCATATGTTGCGTATGTCACTGATAAAGCCCTATATTGTGCTTTTGGCGCTGACTGCACCATAAAACCTGTATAAGACTGGGACAAGGAGCTCTAATGCCATGGCACGTAATCTGGAAAACCTATTTTCGCCTCCATGACTCCTGAAATGTAGTGTGTGTATTTCGTTTTGCCTCCCAGCTGAAGTGGAATATTACAAACTCTCCATTTGCAGGCCCCACGCAGCAGCCAGACCCCACCCAAACCTCCTGCATGATAAATGGGCGTCGGGCTCTCTGAATGCTTGCTGTGTCTTGATTTATTTTTCTTTAGGAGGCAAAACGCTGGAGCCTCCCTGCTCATCCCTCATACAGAGCTGTATTAGCATAATGTGCATAATGTATGCGAGGTGTATGCCTGAGAGAAAGCCTTAAGAGGAAACCCTTATTTGTCAATTTTTTTAACATGTGCCCAGCAGGCAGACATCTGTGCACTGGTCAGTGCTGTAAGAGCACGCTGTCCATCCTTACGCCACGGCAACACCATGGTTTCTTCTCCTCAGATGTTTGTCCAGCATTTCTTCTGAAGGCAAGGGCTTTACAAAATAGCCCCCCCCCTCCCTCCGCTTTTCTGCAGCAACAGCCTCTACTCTTCTCAGATGGCTTTATACTAGATGTTGGAACATTGCTGTGATGATGATTTGATTGCAATCAGGCTCATGAGAGTGAGAGCATCAGTGAGGTCAGTTGGCTGGTCAGTTCTGCCACTCCAACTCATCCCAAAGAAATTGGGTGGAGCTCCATCCTAACTCCAGAATGCAGTTCCTGGGGGACTTTTCTGCCTTGGGATATATATATATATAAATGTGTGTGTGTGTGTGTGTGTGTGTATATATAGTATATATATTTATCATATAGCCTAGCACTGAACGTAAATCTTTTACAGTTTATATATATATATATATATAACCTACTGTTAAATAATGCATATTTAATTAAAATCTGAATAATATTATTATTACTCTTTTACAAATCACATTAAAATATCTATATACAAAACACAATAAAATAAATATATATATATATATATATATATATAGTATAAATAGAACACAGTGAGATTCACAATATGTCAAAAGCTAAGAATGGCAAAATAACGCTATATAAGCTACTACAGATGGTTGAAGTACACTGTTATAGTGCACTGCTAGCCCACAAAACACAGGGTGTATAAAAAGCCCATCCTAGATAGTTAAGGCACATTTCCTTATATCCCAGCCTTGCAGCTCAGCCTGCAGCCTTCTCGCAGGAGTAAATCACCAGCATGAAGTACAGATAAGTGAAACCATGTACACTTGTCGCATTTACTCTCCATGCCCCAGAAACTCTCCCATACAAACCTCCCCCTTATTCAGTCCACTGGGGGCTGAGGAGACAGCAGGATGCCGTAGTGCTTCCTCTTCGCAGGCTCTAGTAAACTCCAGGCTGCCGCCGGTGAGGGTAAAAAAAAAGAAAAGCGCAACCTCGGGCCCTCGGACTGCCTCATTACATGCAGCTGAGGAGCGTGTGCTCCACATCCTATTGAACAATCCCCCCCTCGGCAATTTCAGGGGTGTCAGGCAGGCCTGTGTGTGCTCAGCCCAAGCCGGGTGAGTGACGTTATCAAGGCCGAACACTGCTCCGCGCTGTACGCTTCGCTATTCAATTCCACTACAGTCCTTCACTAGCTCGCCATTCCGCCCGGCTCTGATGATATATGGCCAGCTTTGAGGCTGCATTCGGAATCATCACGACCAAACAAACAGTATCTCAGGTAATTGCATTTGGGGGGCTGGTTATGGAGTTTTGCATATTCCAAATGGAAACACGTTATACTCACAGTTTCCGAACACTGGCCGAGCGGGACGCCTGTTTCAGGCGGGTTGTTGTAGTCGTTTTTTCTTTTTTGGTGCGAAAGGGACAAAGTAGATGTCTATCTGCATGATGGATGACTCTGCAGGACTAGCCACGAGAGAAAGAAAGGGAAAGGCCGGAGTGTTCAAGCTGTTTGAGTGAGAGATCAGATAGTCGCTTTAGGAGTCCAAGTGGCAGCCAGTGTGCTTGAGTATGCGTCTGAATGAGTGTGTGTTGAGTTTCTCAGCTTACCGACATTAGAGACACCATGTGTTTGGGAGAGCTATTGCATTGCAGAAGCCTCTTGGATGCATTCTTGAGCGCAGTGTCTTCCATTATCCTCTTATCGCCAGACACGGGGATGTTTCATGAATGAGTAAACCGAGCGAACAAACAGTCCTGTCCTCACGCCTGCTTAGTTTTCTATCATGTGCACTTAAATCCGGCTCATGCGATAGCACGCAGTCGCAGGGTGCTCGCTAGAGGATCACAGACACTGGGAAATCTAAAGCATCTTTTTAATTATAAAGGACAGTCTAATTATACACACTGTAGTACAGTCAGTCAAATTGCAAAGGTTTATCAATCACTGCTTTATCAATAGTTAACTCCCCCTTTATGGTTATCTATGATATTACTGGTGGCTTCATGTGGCAAATGTGTTACAGCTCCAATTATGTTTAACTTAGGCTTGATTCTCATTACCCTAATACCAAAGAATTAACCAATAGAGAGGTAAGTATGACCTTATTTGTTAATATCTCAAAATAGCTTTGATCATCTCATGGCTAATTTGACTATAAATCTGATTATAAATGTTAATAAATTATTATTATCTGATTATAAAGGTTGGTCTGATCATATAGATTACAATAAAAGGTATCAATCTGTAGTATTATTAGAAATTTAGTGTGATTATAAACTATAATCTGCTAATAGTAATAAAGGTTAGATTCTAAAAGTAAACAAACTAAAGGATGATGGGAAATGGTAATCTGATTATAAAGGATAGTCTGATCATATAGATAAAGGGTATCAATCTGTAGTATTATTGGAATTTAAGTGTGATTATAAACAATCATCTGATAATAATAATAATAATAATAATAATAATAATAATAATTATAATTATAATTATAATAACAATAATAATAATAATAATAATAATAATAATAATAATAATAAAGGTTAGTTTGATTATGAAAGTAAAACTATAGGATGATGAGAAATGGTAGTCTGATTATAAAGGCTAGTCTGATCATATAGATTATAATAAAGGGTATCAATCTGCAGCATTATTGGACATTTAGTGTGATTATAAACAATAATATGATAACAATAACAATAAAGGTTAGTTTGATTATAAAAGTAAACAAACTATAGGATGATAAAAAATGGTAGTCTGATTATACCGTTTCGTCTGATCACATAGGTTAACCTGAATACAAGGGGTGTATAAAGTAGAATTGCAAATAGAATGATTAGACAGTGTAGTCTTATTACAAAAGCTAGGCAAGTTATGAACACAGTGTGATTAGGAAAATAGTCTGATAATAAAGGATAACAGGCTATTGTCTTTTTAGAAAGGCAAGTCTGATTATAAAGGTAACAAACTGTAGGATGGTTAGAGTATAAAGGCCAGTCTGAGAGTAAATTTTGATCTGATTATCCTCTAACGTTCTCTCTGGTGCAGCACTCCTCCACCCTCTCTACGCTGGACGCTTCCTGCAGTTTCCCGTCTCCCCGATGTGGCCAAACATTCTGTTTGTAATTAAAGTCTAAATGGATGGTGCTGCACAACAGCAAAGTCCTCATTTAAATCCTAACTAATGACATTGCGGTTAAGTGGACCCGCAGCCCCAGAGGTATCACCGTGGAGAAAGCTCATTTAAAAACGTGATTCTGCGTCATGCTGAAGTCTGTGCAGCTCAGCAGCGAGCTCCAGCTCCTTATCTGTGGCTGTGATTAGAAGTGTGTTCTGGGAAACTGTGGACACGTGTAGCCGAGGCAAAGCTCAGCAGGTGCTCCTGTAGAGCTATGCTAATGCAAAACCACACAGGAGCCAAAGAGCAGAGGAGCCAGCAGAGGCAATGCTGAGCAGCTTCTGCTCACAGCTGTATTTCAGCCTCCTGCTGTCTGGAAGAAGGTAAACATCAAAGCTTGAGAAAGATTTCACGAGGTTTTAAAGGTACAGTCCAGCAACAATACCTAAGTTACACATGTGAACTTTCTGAAGTTTTCCATCACATCAGAATCATCACGCACTCTCCATACTTCAGCCCATGTTTGTAGATAGCACTATCTATAGTCCCATTTGAAGTTTTCTTTGTGGCAAATGTTTTAAAAGTTGTGAAAAGTTGTGGATGTTGCTATGGAAATGATCAGTGAGATGATCAATAATATTTAATGAATGTCAGCAGCCAGCAACACAGTTCTCCATTCAGCTTTACCTGACAAACAGTTTGTTGGGACCACAAATGCATTGGATATAAGATATATATATATATATATATATATATATATATATATATATATATTTATTTATTTATATACAATGTGTGCACAAAATCCTAAAATATAATATAAGAGTAGATATATGTTTGTTTATATATATATATATATATATATATATATATATATATATATATATATATATATATATATATATATATATAATGTGTACATGGCAGATATACCTTATGAACACACTGGGTAGAAGGCAGGTATATATCTAATATATAAACAAACTCCAGATCATGTTATATTATATCTACTGTATATATATATTAGATGGATAGTTCGATTGATAAGTATAGACGGGTATATACAGTACATTACTTTCTTCACCTAGATGTCCATTTAGTTTTAGTCTGCCTAACTCCAAGCCAATAATTCATGAGTGAAATAAATAATTTAGTGCTGGGTAGTTTCTAGATGCTTGCTTCAGCGTGGGCCAAAACGATCCCTGCAATTGACTGTAGACCGAGGTGTCAGGTTCAGACCTGGGAGTGTATCCCACGAGGAACCATGAATATTCCTCTCAGAGCTGGAGCCTCACTTGTGTTATGCACTATAGACACATACTGTACACTGTATATTATAACATGCTACACTGTAAACGTATAGGGCTCTCTCTCGCTTTCTCCCTCATGGCTGAGAACTCCAGACATGATACAGTTAATAATTAAAAGAGTGTCTACCTCTTTACTCTGTGTGAACCCAGGGCTTGGCCTGGACTGATCCACTGGGCCTTTTCTGTGAATGCAGGTTGGCAACCTAAGCATGGGGGCTCACTGCCCCACTGCAGGCCTGAGGGAGTCTGGATTGCAGCTAATCTGCAGCAAGTTTCTGTCTGAACTTGGGCTGTGTCTACACTGGCAGACTGAGGAAGAAGGCTAGCAGCATTAGCACTGATACAACACACCCTGGACGCTGCCTGTTTGACCCATTACCATGTGGCAAGAAGTATAGAGTGATTCAATTTCACACAAACAGACTGAGAATCATCACTGTCACTGCAACAATCTTGCACAATCTTCACAATATCAGCTTTACAGAAGAAAGAATAATGTTTTAAGTCAATGTGATATATATATATATATTTCTATTGGTTAGCTCTTTATGAAATCATGACATAAAGAAAAATATAAAGACCAACTGTCACATGGAATTAACAATGGATGGTAAGCCTTCCAAAATTCATCCAATAAGAAATATTATATAGAAATATTATAATAGTATATCCACCCACATTTAATATGTAAGTTATTGCAATAATAATATAAGCATAACTGATGTGTAATATATATATATATATATATATATATATATATATATATATATATATATATATATATAGCGATTATACAATAACAATTAAAGCACACTGATATCTTAAATAAAGTAGCTTGTCAGTGTACGCAATGTGAGTATCAGTATACAAAGTAGCACATTTATATATAATTATATGTAATGTACATAAAGTGTAGAAACAATTATATTTAAAAAATAACATCATTAAATATGTTTGCTTATTTTGTCTGGAAAAAAGCATTCAAAATCACAACATAAAGCTTTGAAGTTATATACTTAAATTTCATGTTATTACAAAATAATACATTTAGGTTGTATTTAAGTATGTATAACGTTTTAATCCTAAAAGTTTGTACTTTTCATATTAAGAGATATTAAAAACAGATTTCTCCTACAAGGAAATCTGAATTGATTGGCTAATGCAGTAAGACAATTATAGTTACCTGCTTGTCTTGATTGTATCCAAAACCTTTCAAAAATAATGGCAGTTTTAAAGGAGAAGGAAAAACTCTCATAAAGTGAGTTTAATTGTGCTATTCTTAATATATATATATATATATATATATATATTTTTTTTATACTTATATTTTATCATTTTCAATTAGATTTTAAAGCCTTTCTGTTGGTCCATTCATCAGGACGTTTTGACACAGTGTGAAGAACATTTGTTAGGTATATATTATGTTAACGTAGAAAACTCGGAGCGCAGCAGTGATGTTATATTACACTTTGTAGAATGACCTGAAAGCATTTAATCAAACAAAAGGGCAGAAGCAGAAGAAATCAAGAGGGGGCAAATACATATTCACAGCACTGTAGTTAATAAACCTGATGGTCAGAGAGGTGAGGAAAGAGTTCTTTAGCAATACACAAAGACCACAGAGGAGAAGTGTGGCCTTATTAGCATAGATATGTCGGTTTATCACAAGAGACGACAGGTGCGCAAGTTCGAGCCAAAAAAAAAGAATAATGGCATCATGCTGGTGCCACTTGGACCTCATTATCTTCTGCAAATGAAACAGATTTACCACGAGGCAGACTGTGGGCTACATACTGTAACGAGCCTCACACACCAACACAGATAAACTAATTACAGGATGTGCACAGATGCTGCAGTCTGATGAGCTTCAAACTGCAGCAGGCCGATAAATCCGGCCCTTCGTTATTACTGATGGAGCTGAAACAGATGAGTGTGTGCTTGTCGGTGTGTGTGTGTGTGTGTGTGTGTGTGTTTACAAAAAAAAAAAAAAAAACTCAAAAGTCTGAAGACAAATACTTTAGAATTAGAATTTTCTACCTGTTACCTTTCAGATAATTACAAACTACAACAGACAACACAAAAGCCTCCACCCCTAGATCTGCCCTCAGCTCCACCTTCACCTCTATTACAGCCTCCATTCTTCTCAGAAGACTCACTTTTACTTCAGTCTAAGAAGTTAGAGCATTTTCTGCTCCAAGCACATTCAATAATGTTAAGGTCTGGACTCTGGACTGGAGCAGAAGCTTCTGTCTGAACTTTGCGATCAGCTTCACATCCTTTCAGACACCTCTGGATGTCCTCAGACCTGACGTTTTTCACTTGACCTTTTTTCATCCTTATGCTTTAGTCTTTGACATTTTACACAGATCAGCCAAAACAATAAAACCCCAATGCCTCCCATGAGCATCAGTGAGCCTTGGGTGCTTATGACCCTGTCGTTGGTTCACTGGGTATCCTTCCTTGTGTAACGAACACCGTTTGTCCATTAAGCAGTCAGACACTGCTTTATTCTTCTCTAGTCTTAGACGGCTACAGACCACAAAAACTGAATATATAAAAAATGAAATGAGCAGAAATGAGAGGTTTATTTATTTTATAATCCGACTTTGCTGCAGAGAGGAAGTTCAGGCTGTTTCGCTACCATGGCTCAGTTAGCTAAAGCACGTGTCTAAGCAGTAATAAAAAAAAAACAGGATTTATCAGCTCAGCCACACTCTGATACATTCACTCAGATCATGTGTTAGAACAATGTTTTAAAGAATTAATAACCTGAATATTAATAATCTTAATAATTAATTAATATTAATAATCTGATGGAGGGACGGCAGCAGCAGAGGGACACAGTCTGCAGTGACGTCACAGCGAGGGAAGAAAAGCTCCCTAAAAATAATTGTAACCTTTTTTTATAAAGACATAAAAGACTTTTTTCCATTTGTCCTGAACCCGTTTTACCAAAAACTGGGGTCATTCTGGTGAAACTCAATATTTTATTAACTGTTTAATTTAACTTTGAGCACCTTAACCTTTTGGTAGGTACTGACCACTGCATACCGGACTGAACACCCTACATAACCTGCCTGCTGATGTTCTGGAGATGTTCTGACCAAGTCAATGTCTAGAACCTTACAGTCTGGTTCTGGTCAAAGTGTCTCAGGTTCTTACGCTTGTCCATTTCTCCTGCTTCATCACCTTCATCACCTTCATCACCTTCAAGAGTTGACTGCTGTCAAATAGATCCACCACTGGAACCAGATCATCAATGTCACTCACTTCATCTGAGCTCACCTGTCAGTGGCTTTAATGTTACGACTGATCTTCTTTTTTTATTTTTTTCAAAATAAAACCTTTGTTATGGTGAGTTATCTCAAACCAACAAAGCAAGTAAGTTCATTAATATTAAAAGAATAATAAAACTGTGTGTGTGTGTGTGTGTGTGTGTGTATACTGTTTTTGCGAACTCAGTAAAAAAGGTTGTTTTTATTCAGTTTCTTTTCTTGTTTCCTCTAATTACAAATTAATGACCCTTTCTGAGCTCGTTTATCACAGTCAGGAGGGCAATAAAGGCGTGCAGTCAGAGCTGTGCTGGGATTCACCTGCTTTAACACAAGCCCACCTCACGGAGACATAAAGCTCGGGCTTTAAACGGCTGCCCTGCCTCCTGGCCTCGACGTGGGAGGGCGCTGCAATCTTGAAACTCAAACACACCTTTAATCTTTTCCGGCACAAGCTGGACTCCTAATACTCTAAACCTCATGAGGGAGGTGAAAATTGAACACGAAGGAAGCCTAAAAATACGCACAGCTGGGAAATGACAACCTGCGATGCAGCTTCTTGATCTGAATCTGGAGTGTGTCATCAGTTAAGCACAGGTTTTTAATGTGGCCATTGCTTCGGTCCTTTATTGTCCAAACACTGTGCTTAGTAGCTCATTAGCTCCAAATTTCAAATTGTTCTTTATGAAACCAAGAGTGGTTCTTCTATGGAGCACCTGTAGCACCTTCATTTTAATGAGTGTATTAAATACTGGCAGTACACACGACATTAGTACCTATGATTGAGAATCACACCACAACAGATCTGACCATTCCAGGCATCAAGAATCTATGGTATCTAGCTGTTTCTTTACCTTCTGAAAGTGGTGAGGTGGGTCCTCCATGAGCATCAGGGAACCTTACGTTTCCATGACCCTCAGTACTGTTGGTAGGTTCTGACCACTGCATACCGAACTGAACAACCCACAAGACCTGATGCCTGATGTTTTGGAGATGTTCTGACCCAGTCATCGTCTGGAACATCACAGTTTGGTTCTTGTCAAAGAGTCGCAGATTCTCACGATTGACCTTCAAGAACTGACACCTGTTCACCTGCTGCCTAATATGTAGATCCACCCCTTGACAAAGGTAATGTGTGTTGTTGATTTCACCTGTCAGTGGTGCTGTTACGGCTGATCTGGTGTTTATTAATAGCAGAGCTGGCTCTACAGGTCACATGTAATTCTACAGATCATTCAACAGCCAGTTTAGACAGTTTGAAGAACCTTTTACTGTTCAAAGGATTCTTCAAGTTCTTCGTCAGAGCCATTTCCGCTATAAAAACCCTCACAATGTAAAGAAATGATGACCTGCTGTTCCAGGTTTTAAAGTTTGAGCTCAAATGGAGATTGTGATTGGTTCTGCTGCAGAAGATGCAGCAGAAGACGATCACACATGCGGAAGCTGCTGCTAAAAAAAAAAAAAAAAAAAAGGGTCACATGACTGGGACAGATGTAATCACTTTAATGGACTCCATAAAGCCCATTCTCCTGTAGGTTCTCCTTTACTGGAGGAACTAATTAACCAGAAAACAATCACTCATGCGTCCCAATGGTTCCTTTAATGTTGCCATTGCTTTTATTTCAAAGGTGTCAAGTAATGAAGTACAAATACTTCTACAATCTATAGTAGAGTAATTATTATTCAGACAACTTTTTACTTCTGCTTCTCACATTTTCCCCCAATTATCTGAACTTTCTCCTTCTTACATTTTAAAAACAGCCTCGTTAAAAACCCTCTCCAGATAAATCTCTCCATCCGGAAAGTGTGAGTCTGATCGTGATTGGATGAGAAGTATAAACAGACTCCATTCTGACTCCCTATTGGTTTATAAGAGATCCATCACACCTGCACACGTCCCGTCCCTCTCCAGCGAGCTCACAGCAGACGTCTGTAGTCTAGTATGAAGACTGTGTCCGTGGCAGAGACTCAAGAGAGCTGCAGTGAAACGTCCCGACTGAGCCCCACATTTACACTCCAATAAAGCTTATTGATCACACGCCTCTGAAGTCTGACTTTCTGCAGCTTTACAGAACTTCTAGACAACGACTCCTCATATTTTCCTCCATGAAGCTCATGTTAATGCTCAGTAGAGCACAGAGACGCTCCTGTAATAGAGCTGATATTACTGAAATGCTTCATTTTCAATGGGCAGATCTGCAGCTGAAACAGGAGCCTAGTGCAGCCCAACATTTTTAACATCAACATTTTAATAGATCATTCTCCTCATTATGACTTTTAGAGAAATGGGGTTTTGGGGAGGGGGGGGGGGGGGTAGTGCACTATAGACCTTTTGGCCTTTGTTTTCCTTCCATTACTTTTACTTTTCTACTTGAAGTCTTTCTGAAACCAGTACTTTTACACTTTTACTGGAGTAAAAAGCTTCAGTTGATACATCAGCTTCTATAGAAGTCTTTTAAACCCTCGTATCTCCACTCACTCTCACTTTCGACACCTTTGCTTTACTTATAGAACACTTTTTATGGGTGTAAATGGGAAATGCTAATGCTAGGTTTTTTTTTTTTTACAGTATAATAAGAACCTACATCAACAGTACTCAGATATTAATTAATAATAATTACTAAGTGTTGAGTAATAACTACCACTTAATGAACAGTAAGTTAATACATGAACTATTTAAATCAATACCTTATTAGATAGATTTGCAAACACAAAAAAGGCATTACGAGAGTAACGCTCCATCTAATCATTGTCTATTTTCCCACCCAAGTGGACACCAAATTCAGTGTGGGTCATCCGAGGGGACCGAAAAGACCATCACAATCCTTTCTTCCACAGTAATAACAGCCTTTCAGCCCCGCTGTTTGTTCTGTCCAAAAAAAAGCACTTTGTCACAGAAGCAAAGCGTGAAAGACAGTCTGCGATACCGATGTCATTGGAAGAATAAAGTTTTGTCTCTCGCAGCGACGACGCCAGCTTGTCTTTAACCCTCTTAGGTCCTCCTCAGTGTAGAAAGGCTGGAAACCCTGATTTCAGTCATTACTTCTCCATCAGAGCTGCAGAGAAACCTGCAGAAAATTCCACTGACCACTTCATCCCATCTCACATCAGTGTTATATGAGCGTGTAGGAGGTGATGTTTTATTCTAATTTATTATTTTAATGAGTTCATTTGTTTATCTGTCATCCACAGCCCTGTCTATACCTTACCTATATATATATTGGAAATGGAATTCATAATTTAATATCTTGTTTACACATAAATTTAGTCTTCTAAGGAAGTCCATGGCCTTTCAGCACTGGCATTAGATCCAGGAAGCTATTTTCGGATGTTCTGGTCAGTTTTTACAAGCCTGTGTTTTCCCTGCCCTCCTTCCTGACCTCCTTACAGTCAACTGGTGGTGTTTTTTTTTACAGCCACTGAAACAAAGGATAGAGAATTGCAGTCTTATCTACTTAATTACACTGTGAGTGTATCTATCTATGTGTGTGTGTGATAATCTTAGAGTGTGTGGAAGTGTTAACTCAACACGTATTAACAAATTACCCAGCAGGCCGCAGATTACAGTCAGTGTCAGTTGTGTTAAAGGAAGCTGTTATGAAAACTGCAGCAGGAATTCCTCTTTCAGTCTCTACTATACAGACAGAAATCCATCCTGGTTTTACAGCCCTTCAGGCTCTTAGCCTGGTTACAAGGTTCTTTCTCTGATGGAAAACAATGGAAATGGTTCTTTACAGAACCGGCTTTAGAAATGGTAAGGGGCTCTACCATTTACTGGTTATTTAGGAGTGTGTACAATCTCCGTTGCCTTTAAAATTGTACTGAGAAATGTGTGAGAATTGTCTGGTGCATGCAGAAAACACACATCTGATACTATGTAATGAAGCTAATTAATATATTAATTAATTATTAATCACACTGATGTTGCAGAGGTCTCAAAGTTAAAATACATGTTTGTGGACACCTCTTCTACCCGTAACCCATTGCTGCAACAGATGTGCACACACACAGCTTGTCTAGTCCCTGTAGATAAAGAAGTACTGCCAATACAATAGGACTCTCTAGAGCAGATTAACATGACCCTATTGGCTCCATGCTGCCTAATAATGCCAGGCGTGGACTAGAGGGGTATAATAAAGCCCCCCAGCATTGAGGAGCTGTGGAGCAGTGGAAGAGCTGTGTTCTCTGGAATGATGGTGGTGGAGCTCCATCCAGTACTTTTAGGATGAGGTGTGGTGGTGATCGTCCAACAACCTTACCTCACTAATACTCGTGTTACTGAATGCAATCAAATCCTCACAGCTATGCTCCTCCTAAATCTGAAAATTTTAGAAGAAACTATGAATGAGAAGGTGTCCCAATATTTTTGTCCACACAGTGTATGTATCAAATATGAAACCCTTGGATTTGCAGGGTTAAACAGTAACAGCGGAGGCTACTTATCTGCTCTAGTGTAAAAGATATGAGCAGTTGCAGGGTAAAGGAAGGCCTGGAAACACGGCGTGGAAACCGTGAAGACGCAGATTCACTTTATTAGTTGGGGCTGTGACAATGATGAATCAGCGGGTGTCCAAATACTTTTGTCCATATAGTGTCATTTGCTTACATATATATATTTAAGTATTTAATATAAAATTCTAATTATTGTAACAATTATTTTCATAATGTTTCCATAAACATCACAGAAGACACCTGCTTTGTCACTATATACTACATATATATATATATATATATATATATATTTTTATTTTTATTTTTTTTTTTATTTTTTCTAGTGTTTTATTATTAGTTCAATATGCTAACTGCTCCTCACCTGTTTTGCTAACCCTGTTAGCGTTTTGGATGAAATAGTAGAGACAGTTACTTCAATTACTTGAATTACTATAAACTATGAATCAGAAGGCGTCCCAATACTTTTGTCCACATAGTGTGTGTATCAAATATGATACCCTATATATAAAAATATACATATATATTTATTATTTAAAAAAATAAATAAATTATTATTATTATTAGCGTTTTATTATTAGTTCAATATGCTAACTGCACCTCACCCGTTTTGCTAACCTTGTTAGCATTTTGGATGAAATAGTAGAGACAGTTCAGAAAAAAACTATGAATGAGAAGGTGTCCCAATACTTTTGTCCACACAGTGTATGTATTAAATATGATACCCTTGGATTTGCAGGGTTAAACAGTAACAGCAGAGGCTACTTATCTGCTCTAGTGTGAAAGATATGAGCAGTTGCAGGGTAAAGGAAGGCGGAACATGGCTTCATCTCTCTGTGCAGAAACTCGGTGTGGAAACTGTGAAGACGCAGATTCACTTTATTAGCCGGGGCTGTGACATTCCTTCATGCCCTGGACGAAGTGTAATTGCAGCGTTTTTTTAGGTTCTCTTTGCTCAGACGTCCGCTGCGCTTATCTATCTGTAAGTGGTTGTTTAAGCCCAGCGGATGGCGGCGCGCCGTTTGAGGTAAAAAGTTGCCGCCATGCCACTTGTGCCGATAATGAGTTCATTCTCGCTCAGCCTCGTCTGCTGTTCGCTAGAGCGGTTTGATCTGCTGTGTCATCTCATTCTAATGCATTTTCTCCAACAGAGGAACCGAACCACGATCTCCCAACAAAGAGTCCGACATGACATTGACGTAAACCCTCCGCCTCGTCTCAGAGGCCTGACAGACGGCGAAGCGTCCTCCGCCAGTGCCTCGAATTCATCCAGACGCATTTCTCCTGCAGACTGGAGCCAGGTTCGCCTCTGCGGAAGTCCAGAGGTATTAATGGCGTTCATTCCGTGACCGGTTGCACACATGACAGTTCATTTTCTGCATGGGCTCACAAAAGTCGATACAATCTTGTAAAGACAAATACCAGATAGCGCTCCTCCTAACTGATGCCGTTTCCGAGGGGACATTAATCAAAAGCGCTGGATGTGGCGTCGAGCCGCCCGCCCAGCCAGTCTTTACGCATTAATAAAGGCAGCAGATGATCTATGAATGAATTCATAGCAGGAGCTGCCTTCATTACCAGGACGCTCCGCTGAGAGTCGCCTCTGCTGAACTCAATAGGACACTTGACGAAGGTTCGGTGAGGGTCCGCCAAGAAGGATGGCCCCTACATTCTCCATTCATCTGCAGCCAATACCTACTGATTCCTCCACTCACTGAGCTTACCTCAACAGGCCGGCATCTGCGAGGCTCAGCGAGGAAGTACTGCCAATAGAATAGGACTCCATGCTGCCTAATAATAATAGGCGTGGGCTAGAGGGGTATGATAAAGCCCCCCAGCATTGAGGAGCTGTGGAGCAGTGGAAGAACTGTGTTCTCTGGAATGATGGTGGAGGAGCTCCATCCAGTACTTTTGGGATGAGGTGGAGAGTTGGGGATGATGAGGTGAGGTAGGGTGGTGATCATCATCCAACATCCTTACTAAAAGCACTCTTGTCACAGAATGCAATCAAATCCTCACAGCTATGCTCCTCCTCCAAAATCTAGTAGAACGTCTTCTCTGGACAGTAGAGACAGTTAATCCAACAGAAGCAGAATCAACTATTTTTTATAGCCTTGATTTTGGAAAAAAATGATGAACC
>NC_132896.1:34698261-34755761 GCF_030463535.1 Salminus brasiliensis
AAAAAAATACAGTGATATTTAAATTTTTGGCCACACCTGGTTTCATGTATTGGATACATTGTTGCCATTCTAAGTGGAAATAACAGAGAAACAGTGTCCAGAAAAATATGAAAATATGTCATGTAAACCCAGTAATATGGATTGCAGTCATATCCAATGTCTTTTTGGAGTTGTTGATTTTTTGGAGCTTTTTTTGTGCATATTTTTAAAATATTTAATTTTTCATTGTGTAACAAAAATATTTAATTTAATATATAAGAATCATTCGTTTAAATAAAATACATTATAGAATTAGTTATATAATTTTTATTTTTGCTCCCACACTACAGCAACATTTCCTTTTATAGACTTATAAGCTTTGGAACTACACCAGTTTTAACTGTGAGCCTAAAAACAGTTCAACAGCTTCATGACCTCAGATACTGACTTACCATCAGCCTGATTGCCGATTTAGCTTCACTTACCCGAAGCTCTCCATCGGAGGAAGAAAAACAATGATGTACAGAAACACCTTAACATTCAAACGAGCAGCAAAATAGTCTCAGACCAGTTCCGAACTTTCACACTGGTTCTGCTCTTTATCAGATCCTACTGTAAGATGCCAACAGCAGCACAAACATTGGAGAACTGTGGAATATTAAGGTTTTGCTGGCTTCTTCTGAGGCTCATGGAAGCATGGAGGAGCGTTTTCTGCCATATCTTTGTTCCAAAGTCAACAGATGAGACTTGACAACTAACTGAACTACAAAACCTGGACAAATCTGGACAAATCTGTGTTTTTAGAGTAGAAACGTGGCACAATTCCTTTGAGAGCGATAGTGGGAATATGCAAATGACTCATCGGAAGATCTAAAAACAAACAGCTCAGAAGTTGGAGAGAACACTTCATGTGAAGTGTGATAAATTAGAAGATATGAAAGGACAAAATGTTCCCTCATACAATTACTAATTAACCACAGAACTGACATTTGTCTCTAGGCTTGATGTCTGCAGTGGGACAAAAGTTATAATGAGGAGAAAGTGAGTAAAAATCAGCCTGTAGTCGTCAGTCACGGTGCCAGCTCCAACTCTGCGGGGCTGGAGACCCTCCAACGTCCAACTCCAAACTAAAATCTGCCGTTCTGTTAGACGAACACTTTTTCTAAGGGCGTCTGACTCCATATCGTTGGACTGTGCAGGGCCTACGACCTTCTTCTGCAAATCTGCTGCTGGCCTTCATCTACAGAGGAGCTTTACACTAACCCAACAGACTGACTAATGAAATTCCACCTGTTATAATGTTTGAGGACACTGAGCTTCTCGAGATGTTTCTGATGCAGCTGACGGTGTGAAAGGTACAGTTTCAGCCACAGTGGTACATGGAGTACAACTGGAGCATTGATGATAGGGAGGATTTGCTGGAGCATCCATAGATTAGGGCATCTGTAGGTGCCCTAATCTCAACACACCAGGCTATTTCAGTGTTTTTCTGTTTGTTTATTTGCATAATCTGAATTTCTGCTTCAACATCAAGTATGAGATTAGTCAAGTAGGTGGCGCTACTCTTATTTAAAGGCCAATTCCACCAATTATAATTCAGTGGTGGTGAACGGAATCAGGCATCTGGTGATCGTAACGTCCATATATATATTGTATAAAGATAGTTTTGAGACGGTTTTGGTGTCAGAAACCCCTTCACGGTGGAGGGATACATGCAGGGTGTTGTGTGGCAAAAGTAGTTCCAACTCCGCGGGGCTGGAGACCCTCCAACATCCAACTCCAAACTAAAATCTGCCATTCTGTTAGACGGAGAGACTAATCCACATTCAGACAGTTCATCAGTAATATACTCATTTGTACTGTTAGCTAAAAGTCAAAGATGCTGGTGGAGATGGATAACCGGTTTATCTCGCGGATGTGGAGTGTTTAGTGTTTCCAGGATCAGAGGTCACTGTAGTGTTCACCACCCAGTTGGACAGTAGCTGTCTCTACTGCCCAGGGAAGAAGGATTTCTATTTCTATTTCATTGCTGTGAGGATTTGATTGAGATTCATAGTGAGTGCATGAGTGTTTGTTTTATTTAAACAAGCATGAGAAGTAAATTTCATTAACTGCATAATCAAAAGCACATTCCACCCACCCGAATGCTCTCTCCCAAGCAGAGAGAACGTGCCTGATGGATCCGCTGTGGCCTCTGCTCTCAAAACATCAGGATTAGGGTCATCTTCAGTAAAGACCACAGCATTAACTCTCACATGTGTTTTTCAATCATTGCCAGAAGCAAAAGCACAGAAATGTGAGACTGATCCTCTAGACTGAATTCGAGAATTTCCATCTGAACTGCAGTATCTTCAGCGACCCTTCTGCTTCCTCTAAAGATCCCAGGCCTCGTTTTATCCCTTTATATTCAAAAATTAATACATTTGTTTGAAATGATGTAACAATCCCTGCCAGCATACTTCCATGCTCATCCACTAGAGGGCATAATGACAGTCTGCAGGCTTCCATCGGCACTGCCATTATGACCAGAGGATCACTGGTTCGAATCCTGGTCATGCTGCCTGCCATTAGAAGCCGGAGACCCGAGAGAGCACAACTGACTTTCCACCTCTCCAGGGTGGGTGGATGAGATGCTAGTGGGATGCTAGCGGACACGGGCGTCTGTTGGCCCATGCATCCGAGCTGGATATCCGGTCATTAGCAGTGAATGGGTTGGGTACGTATTTGACCTTAAGCATTAATAATTTATTTATATAAGGGGTCTCCTTTGGTGACGCTCTATAGGGAGCTAGATCTACATATGTGGATATACTGCTTTCTGCAGCTGCCAATTTATTAGAAACAGACCTCGTCCTCATGCTTTGGCCATTTTATCAGAGTAGTAGTAGAAGTCCAGCTGCTAGTGAGCAGTGATGGTTGTCTCTATCCAAACCTACAACCTTTGACCATTTTACCAAAAATAAAACCTCAGATGTGGAAAATCCAGATCCTCAATGTAAAAAAAAAAAAAAGGATCTAAAGGATGGCTAACACAAGCTGCGCATCAATAGACCAGAGATGTGTTGAGCCGTCTAAAACCTGGAGGTGAGAAATAAAACACTGCAGCTCCGGAAAAGTGAGAAGTGTGGGCAGCAGTAAAGCAGTCCAGGAGCCGAAGCAACACAACAGTAATCATCTTAAAAGTAGAACTAAATCCAAATGTCCTACGCAGACCTAAGTGTAATGGAGCAAACCAGACCGCCCACCTGTGATCGACCTGAGCTGAGCTCAGCGCAGGCCGAAACGTCCGAGATCAGCTCCTTTTCCCACTGTTAACATGAACAACTCGATAGCCTTGATGAGCGGCCGAGCGGCTGGCCCTTCTCCATAATGCATAATCAGCATCAGTGTATTAGCCCTGAGCCTGGCATGAGCCAGCACTTTAGCACACGGCACGCTAACCCCACAGACAGCCACGGAGACGGGACGTAATGAAACTGTGATAAGTGCTAATCTTCCTCCGATTCTCTCCCCCCACCCCAGCGCTGTAGAGTAATGAAAGGCTGGGGACAGAGGCAGTGATATCAGATGGACTATTTTACAGTTTTGCAAATGGACCCTAATATCGCCTGACAGCGAGCCTCAATCAAGAGAGCAGAAAGGAAAGAGCGCAATCAGGACTGACATAAAAAATAAAGAAGCGACAGCTCAATGTGGCGTACTGTTATCCCTCACTTTCTCCAAATTCCACTCACACCCACGCTCCACTTGGTGATGATTAATGTAATTTAGATTAGGAGGAGGCGAATCTTGCGGTTGACACTTTTTCTAGGGGCGTCTGACTCCATATCGTTGGACTGTGCAGGGCCTACGACCTTCTTCTGCAAATCTGCTGCTGGCCTTCATCTACAGAGGAGCCTTGCACTAACCCAACAGACTGACTAATGAAATTCCACCTGTTATAATGCTCACATTTGAGTGTAAGGGCACTGAGCTTCTCGAGATGTTTCTGATGCAGCTGACGGTGTGAAAGGTACAGTTTCAGCCACAGTGGTACATGGAGTACAACTGGAGCATTGATGATAGGGAGGATTTGCTGGAGCATCCATAGATTAGGGCATCTGTAGGTGCCCTAATCTCAACACACCAGGCTATTTCAGTGTTTTTCTGTTTGTTTATTTGCATAATCTGAATTTCTGTTTCAACATCAAGTATGAGATTAGTCAAGTAGGTGGCGCTACTCTTATTTAAAGGCAAATTTCACAAGTGGAGGGATACATGCAGGGTGTTGTGTGGCAAAAGTAGTTCCTACTTAAACTTATTTACGTTTTTTTTTTTTCTCCCATCCTCAATATCCTCAAGTTTGGAAGACGTGTAGGTTTACTGGTGGGTTGGGACAGTGTTGTAGTCATGGCGACGACGTCTGTTTCCGTACATTGTGACGTACTTGGGCCCTCTCCAGCCAGGTACTTTCTCGACGAGCCTGTTTAGCAGCACCTCCGTTGTAACAGCTACAGTAGCTGGTCTACCACGCTGTTCAGGGGAACTGTGGAGGTCAAGATGAGAGCTGAGAGAACAGCCTGTATGCTGGCAAGACAGACCAATCAAACCCCACCCCCTTTAGACTGCCAGGAACAGGCCGGACGGGTGGTGCACTATTCTACTGTGCAGAGTTGCCTGACGCAGCCATACGAAGTGTAGGTAGAGGCTCCCTCCAGCCTGCAGCAGATATAAAGTACGGTTTGCATGGTTGAATACAATCAAATCCTGACAGCAGCATTCCAGCTTGTTACCGCAGTCTGTCTAGCTTTTTGTATTTATCCCACATACTGCCATGGGAGCCCCTCTCGCTATAACGCTGGGTCTCGTATTTAATGATGAAGGCGCTGTGGCAGCAGGTTTCTGCATCTGTGTGATATGGGCTGATATGTCGCTTGTTACAGCCTTACACCCCCCCAGTGCCTGTGTGGAGGCAGGTGCAGGTGGCAGGTTCACACAGCTTCTCTCTCTCTAGCCACTGTAGGCTCTCGCACACACACACACACACATACACATATGCAGCCTTATCTCCACCGGAGGGGCCCTGGCGCTTGAAACGTGCCTAATTGTCGGAAGAAATTTCTCCTTGGCTGTAAATTTGTATGAGGCTTTTGAAAACGCACGCTCACTGCGATCTGTGTTACGATCTGCCGGCCCCCCGGGCCCACCGCGATAACCGTAATCATTCACGACTGCCTGTCTCCACTATGCAATGAATACCGAAGCTGAATAAACATGCTGGAGTTGGAGTCCAGAAAGTGATGTATTGGGAATGTGTGCCCACAGCACTCCACTCCTGACTGCAACACACGATCACGCTCACAGTTTAGACTGGCTGTCCAAAGTTTGAGGACACGGAGTTTCCCGAGATGTGTCTAAAACTGGTGCGGGTGTTAAACTTACAGTTTCAGCCTGGAGCATTGCTGATAGGCAGAGGTGCCAAGTAGCGAAAAGTACAAATACTTTGTTACCTAACTTAAGCAGACTTTTTACTTCTACTTCTCACATTTCCCTCAATTATCTGAACTTTCTCCTCCTTACATTTTAAAATCAGCCTCGTTCCTTCTATTTCATTTCCCTTTGTTTTCATTCCGGCTCGTCATCAATAAAAACCCTCTCCAGATAAATCTCTCCATCCAGAAAGTGAGAGTCTGATCGTGATTGGATGAGAAGTATAAACAGACTCCATTCTGACTCCCTATTGGTTTATAAGAGATCCATCACACCTGCACACGTCCCGTCCCTCTCCAGCGAGCTCACAGCAGACGTCTGTAGTCTAGTAAGAAGACTGTGTCCGTGGCAGAGACTCAAGAGACCTGCAGTGAAACGTCCCGACTGAGCCCCACATTTACATTCCAATAAAGCTTATTGATCACACGCCTCTGAAGTCTGACTTTCTGCAGCTTTACAGAACTTCTAGACAACGACTCCTCATATTTTCCTCCATGAAGCTCATGTTGATGTTCAGTAGAGCACAGAGACGCTCCTTTAATAGAGCTGATATTACTGAAATGCTTCATTTTCAATGGGCAGATCTGCAGCTGAAACAGGAGCCTAGTGCAGCCCAACATTTTTAACATCAACATTTTAATAGATCATTCTCCTCATTATGACTTTTAGAGAAATGGGGTTTTGGGGAGGGGGGGGGGGGTAGTGCACTATAGACCTTTCGGCCTTTATTTTCCTTCCATTACTTTTACTTTTCTACTTGAAGTCGTTCTGAAACCAGTACTTTTACACTTTTACTGGAGTAAAAAGCTTCAGTTGATACTTCAGCTTCTGTAGAAGTCTTTTAAAACCTAGTATCTCCACTCACTTCTACCTGAGGAATGAATGTGAACACTTTCAACACCTCACAGCCTCAGTGTCTTAGACCGTCTTCACTGAGCTTCCAGTGCAGAAGCAGAGCGGATTTCCCCCTGGATTACCAGTGTGTCCAGTAAGTGGACGCTCCAACAGTAAAAGTGCAGCTCATGTAAGTTCAGAAAGAACAGAAAGGGGGCGCCATGCAGGTCCTGCTGCAGACGAATGCTCTCTTCCAGCCAAGGCTGTCTGTCAATCATTTCATTCCTAAGTGTATCCCTGCCTTCTTACAATAGAGCAGAGTAAGGCAATACTTTTCACACCTTTGCTGATAGGGAGGATTTGATTGGCTCAATATCTTTCATGCATCCTTCTTCTGCAAATGTGTGGAGCAACATCTGCTGTGGGCCATCAGCTACAGACTAACACACTGCACTCTGCACACTAACCTATTGACGAGTAAACATGAAATACAGCTAATGATCATCTGCAGATATCTGTGGTCATGATCTAGAGCATTGAGGTGATCTACTGGAAGATTTAAGGCATCAGAAACACAACGTTCTCAACCCTTCAGATTAGTGCCCTGAGCTTCTTTAAGGTGCCTCACTGATGCTCTCGTGAAGCCTACAGATGAGTAAACATCTAGAAGTGCCCAAATCTCACCATATTGGTCTATTTCAGTGTTTGTTTGTTTGTTTGTTTGCATAATAAAATGGCTATGAATACGCTGCCTAATGTGACATTGTCTATAGACAGTTTTGAGAAGCTTTTGGAGCCAAGACCTCATTCATGGTGGAGGGATACATGCAGGGCATGCGGCAGAAAAGAGTCCTAAAGAAATGTATTGTATTTTTGAGCTTTACCATGATTTTACCATCATCAACGTTCCATATAAAACTCAGAAGACACGTCCAGGTTCACTGGTGGGCTTGGACAGTAAATAAAAGAAATAAATGTAAAGAAATTGCTCTAGATCATGATAACAGATATCTGCAGATGATCATTAGCTGTATTTCATATCAAACCAGCGTATAGAATGAGAGCCCAGTGAACGAGGGGTGTGGAGAGGAGCACATTACCCTCTGGATCAAGGCTGCTCATAATGTTCTTATGGTGCCATTCATAACATTGCCTTGTGCAATACATCAGAGTCAAGGTCAAGCTCTAAGTGTCTCGCTCCACTCTTAGAGGCAACAGCGATGGTACAGTCTTGGACGAAGGTTTCCATTTTTCATATGGAAAAAAAAAAAAGTAGGGATGTCAGGGTCAATCAATGCATATTTTAATGGATCGGGTATTGGCTTTTTTAATCCCAATCCAGTTCAGAGTCTTTGTTTAACCGTGGTGTTCAGAGCGCCATCTGGTGGCCTCAAGTCTCCCTTAACGAACATTATAGCCCGGCCGGCTGCAGCAGCAGTGCGGACGTTCTCAGAAGGTAAATAAAAGTGCTGAGGTTCTGCAGTGTGGAGCTATTTCACAGTGGATCATGAAAACAGACCATAATATCTGACCCTTTATAAAAACTCTCACTGAAACGCTCTGTTTTACCGACGGGGAGCAGAGCGGAGCTTGCCGAGCCCAGCTATCAAACCCACAAGCCTGTCATTAATAGCCCGGTGCTCTAACTGCTGAGCCACCACTGTCCCACTACATCCCTACTGAAAAGGGTTTCCAATAAAGTGCCCAATCGGCAGGCTATAAGGCTATACGAAGGTTTGCAGCTTCTATAGTACAGAATAAGTGACAAAATGGGAAACTGTGGAGGTCAAAATGAGATCTGGAAGACCGGGAAAACTTTTGAAGAGGCCTGGTCATATGCCGGCAAGACAGGCAAATCCCTGCCTGAAGCAGTGAAGTGTATTTTGTGTGGCTGAATGCAATCAAATCCAAACAGCAAGGCTGTTACTGCAGCAGAGTGCCACTCTGCACCTCAATGAGTTAACCAATCTTCATAAATCAGAGAGACCACAGCAAAAGTCCCATCCTCGCTGTTCACAGGAGGTGGTGGGGGTCCGCAGTCTCTAATGAACTGTGCTCACTGCAGCCTGCACTGCAACACTGAGAGCACCAGCAGCTTCAGAAACACCTATTTCCCTGCATTCCCAGGCTCTGTTGTAAAGCCATGGTCCAAATACAATGTGCACAATTCCCTAAACAGATGCAGTGACTGTAGAAAACATGGATGGCTACAGAAATGAAGCCAATGTTGTCAAATCTGCAACCAGTGGAGTCAGACTCCTCTACTTATTTGGTAGCCCCGCCTCCTTCTCTCAGAGCGAGCCTCAGTGTCTCAGATCGTCTTCACTGAGCTTCCAGCACAGAAGCAGAGCGGATTTCTCCTGGATTACCAGTGTGTCTGGTAAGTGGACAACAGCTCCAACAGTAAAAGTGCAGCTCATGTAAGTTCAGAAAGAACAGAAAGGGGGCGCCATGCAGGTCCTGCTGCAGACGAGCGCTCTCTTCCAGTAAGTAAGGTAAGGGGGTAAAACTGATTTAAAAAAAATTAAAAATGGGTGGATATCAGCACAGGGAGACTAACTGCTGGAATCTGGAGACGCTGGAGATAGAAAGAGAGTTTAGAGGAGAAAAATGAGATGGAAAATGGGCGTGGCTGTTTGTCATTGAAACATATGGGGGTGGGCGGAGCAACATAATATCGTACTGGCGATCAGTTATTGCATGTTTGGTGTTTTTCCTTCTACTGTAAAGCTGCACATTTGTAGATATGAGGTTTTTGAGACACCTTGGTGTTTAGGCATTTTTTAGGCTGCAGTCAGTCAATCGTTCTTTTCCATCATGAAATGATTTTAAAAGCAAAAAATGAAATAAAATGAAAGTGAATTTGTGGACAACTCAGAATTCCTCGCCGGTTGCATTTTGTAGATCCCGGAAAAAGGACACGTCTAGGAAAAAGAGGACGTCTGGTCACACTATTAGAGATTCCAACTTGAGATAGCGTGAGGGTTTAGGCCTGCAGTTAGCATAATGCTAATACGCACAGTGGCAGGGTCAACTGCAGGTCTGCTGAGAGCGGTCAGGTCTCAGAGGAAGGCTATTAAAGGTCATTAAACATGACTAGTGAGTGACGGGCCTGTGTTTCTGCAGTGAGACACTTCACAATCAATTTCAACTCAACGCAGGCTGCCCTGAAAATGAATTGCATTACACTGCCATCTAGTGTTCACAGAGCAGAATTACGTTTGGTTCACATGCACTGAACCTTTAAACCCAGCTTAGCTCTTGAGTGGCAAAGGTGTTGCACACAGGGAATAAGTGCAGTATTGTCATTAAACCCTATTAGTCCCACATGTTCAAGCCGAGAGAGAATTTAATGTATAAATAATTAAGAATTATAAAAGACTCTTCTGTTGGTTACGTAGAGTATGGTAATGACCCGGAAGCATTCACACATTTCCGAAACCAGTGCACTTCATCTTCCACTGACAGCTGTGAGAAAATTACCGTCTCAATTTATGGGTCCCCATCCACAGGCCTGGAAGCATGGCTAATTACATCTAATGGGTCTGAAGTAATTTCTGTCATTAACTCTGTGTTAAATCAAAACGAGCCCATTTATAGAACAAATTCTAATCTCTCCTATTAAAGGTGCATCTGACAACTTTGATATTCCCATTGGAAACTCTGAGGAAGACTGACACTTACAAAAGGATCAGGTTCTAGCAGTCAGGCTGTTTTCTGCTGTAACGACCCTAAGAATGAATTACTGTGAATTATTCATAATCCACTATAAATGGTTCAGTAACTGCTATAAATGACTCCATCTACTATGAATCGCTGAATGAATCAGTCTCCATTATGAATTATTTGGTATCTATTATGGATTAAACTGTAATTACCATGAAAAAGTTTTTAATCTACTCTTTTTAATAAATATTATGGGTTATTTGCTATTTGCCATGGATTATCAGTATCTACTATGAATCATCCCTTATGAATTATTTAGTATCCACTATGAACTATTCAGTAAATACCATGCATTATTTAGTAACTGCTATGACTTTTTCAGTATCCATTATGAATCATTCAGTATGAAGGATTGTGTTAATTAATTAGAACCACTATGAATTATTCAGCATCTGCTATTAATTATTCAAAATCCACTATGAATTATTTAGTAAATACTGAGTTATTAGTATGCGTTATGAACTGTTCGATATTTTCTATGAATTATTCAGTATCCACTATGAATGATTATCTACTATTAATTCATTTGTAACCACTATGAATTATTTACTAAATATTGGGCTATTCAAGCATCCATTGTTTATCAGTAGTATCAGTAAATAGTATATAGTATCAGTAAATACTATGAATGGTTATTCTGTATCTTTCATTAATGATTCAGTATCTAATAATTATTTAGTATCCAGCATCTGCAACGAAATGTTCAGCATCCACAATTAATAATTTGATATTCACTATGAATTATTCAGTAAATATTGAGCTATTCAAGTATCCATTATGAATTATTCAGTAAATACTATGAATGTTTATGTATCTATTAGGAATTATTCAGTAACTTTTGTGAATGATTCGGTACCTACTATTAATTACTTAGTATCCACTATGAATTAATGCATTATGAACTGTTCGGTATCTTACATTAATTGTTCAGTATCCACTATGAATGATTTTTTATTATTAATTTAATTAATTAGTAACCAGAGTGAACCATTTGATATCCACTATATAGTAAATACAGAGTTATCCAGAAACTATTATGAATTATTCAGTAAATATTGAGCTATTTAAATATCCATTATGAATAATTCAGTAAATACTATGAATGTTTCCACATTCATTATGAATTATTCAGTATCTTTCATAAATGATTTAGTATCTACTATTAATTATTTAGTATCCACTATGAATTATCAACACATTCTTATGAGCCTTAAAGTTTTCCACTTTGAATTAACCAGCATCTACAACAAAATTTAATATTCACTATGAATTATTCTGTAAATATTGAGCTATTCAAGTATCAATTATGAATTATTCAGTAAATACTACATATTTATGTAATGTTTCAGCATCCATTAGGAATTATTCCGTATCTTTTACGAATGATTCAGTATCTACTAATTATTATTTAGTATCCACTATGAATTATCAACACATTATTATGAGCCTTAAAGTTTCTCTTGCATCCCCCTCTCAATTTGATAGATCAGTTTTTCAGACAGATCCCATCCTTCGTTATTTGTAAATCAATCAAATCAACCTGGGCATTCATAATCACACCAAGCTATTCGTGTATTTATATTTATTTTTTTATTAAAAGAATATAAAAACAAACTTAAAAACAGTGAACTTTTGTAACCAAATGAATACAGTACATGAATCGAGAACACAGGAACGGCCTCGTGAAAAGCTCACACAGCTTTCAGAACTCTAATATCCCAGTTACAGGATTTCACTTTTCAGTTTGGTCCAGATCAATAAAATATTTGGTACATTTAAATGATTCCCCTGTTCCTCCCTCCCCTCACAAACCACTACAGCGCTAGCTGGAGACAGAGGAGACAGAGGGGTGATATTGGATGGACAGCTCTGCAAATAGACCCTAATGTCTCCTGACAGCGAGTCTCAATCAAGAGAGCAGACAGAAATGAGCGCTATCAGTTCCTCCACTGCTCCACAGCTCCTCAATGCTGGGGGGCTTTATACCCCTCTAGCCCACGCCTGGCATTATTAGGCAGCATGGAGCCAATAGGGTCATGCTTATCTGCTCCAGAGAGTCCTATTCTATTGGCAGTACTTCTTCTCTACAGACACCAGACAAGCTGACTAGTTAGTGTGTGCATTTTCCCAGCTGTGTCAGCAATGGGCGCAAGTAATTAGATAAGTTAAGTGGGGCGTCCACAAACTTTTGGACATGTAGCGTCTTGGGCCCGTTTCTCCTCAAACATCCCGACTCACCCCAACTGTTGCAGGGCTTTAGGATCACCTCCACAGCGCCCCCAAAAGCTGCGACCGAAAAGCCTCGGCACGCGCTCTACAGCTGCCAAGCAAACAGCATGCAGGAGGGCATCCGTACACGCCGCCCGGCTGAGCGCGATTGGACGCGGCCAGCGTGGATTTACAAACAGCTGTAGAGAGGCAGGATCGGGACGCGGTGCATCCTTAAGCCGAGACGCCTGGCAGAATAAAAACCCCACAAAACAAACTGTTTATGCACAGCTGTGGGGTTCCGGGGCCAATTTCACAGCACGCCTGCGACGTCAGTATACAACAAATCCAAACACACTCCCTGATCAAACACGGAGGCGTGAATTTACACGGCTGCGGCGTGTCAGACAGCTGCGCATGAATAGCCTCAAATCAACACGCTTCTCGCCAGTGTGTCGAGATATTTTATTCATGGGCAACTGTTCGAGTCGTGAGCCGTTACTGTCCGAGCGGTGAGCTCAGAAACGGCTCACGCCTTGCAGAAAGAGGCTCTGGCGAGGAGGAGCTTGTAGAAAGAACTGCAGAAAAAAAACTGGGCCTAAGAGCCAGTACTAATGTGTGTGAAGCTGAATGGCACTGTATGAAGAGGCGAAGTTCAGGTACATGGTCCCTCTGGTCCAGTCTGGTTCAGAAATTTGGGTCGTTCGGTCCAGAATCCTCACAGACACTCCAAAGAACTCAGCACCTCTTGGAAGACCTTAAAAACAATATTTTTACAGAATTATAATATATTACAATATTACATTTAGAAATGCTGCAAAATTACTTATAAAATATTTACACTGACTTCCATAAAAAATAAAAAAAAGTTTGTGGACACCCCTTCTAATGAAGGTATTCATCTACTTCAAGTTGCACCGATTTCGGACCTGCAGAGAAGTACTGCCAATAGAATAGGACTCTCTGGAGGAGATCAACATCATGACCCTACTGGCATCTTGCTGCCTAATAATGCCAAGCGTGGGCTAGAGGGGTATAAAGCCCCCCAGCATTGAGGAGCTGTGGAGCAGTGGAAGAACTGTGTTCTCTGGAATGATGGTGGTGGAGCTCCATCCAGTACTTTTGTTTGGGATGAGTTGGGAAGTTTGGGGATGATAAGGTGTGGTGGTGATCATCATCCAACATCCTGACCTCACTAACGCTCTTGTTGCAGAATACAATCAAATCCTCACAGCAATGCTCTACCCCAAAATCTAGTAGAAAGTCTTTTTCTCTGGACAGTAGAGACAGTTACTCCAACAGAAGCAGGATCAGCTCTTTTAATACCCTTGATTTCAGAAGAAGCAATAAATGAGCAGGTGTCCAAATACTTTTTTACCATATAGTGTAATTAGCAGCGTACGTCTGCTCATTACGTGACAGTAATAAGGTCAGTAGAGTCTATAGGTTAAATATAATCTGACACAGAAAAACTGAGGTTGCCAGTCCAGTCCTCTGGGATCCCTCAGGTCAGTTCACATTACTCTTCTATTTCGGCTACAGACAGCCCGGGTAATTGAGGGCAGCAGAACTCTGTAACCTGGCTCGCCCGCGGCGGGAGCTGGAGAAGATCAGGTCCCCGGGCACCAGTTCAGGAGGGTCTGTAGTGCTAGAGGATGCCAGGGGTGGGCGATGTGAAATCATATGTGTGTCATCATAATCACCATCGATTATGGATACATTTGCATTGATTATGCAGTAATCAGGTTTATCAGCAAACTGTACAAACTTTCAGACGTTTACAATAAACCAATCAAACAAGAGCAATTTAAATATCTCAACACAACTCGGCCCATTTTGCATGAGCAGTGTCCTCCAGTGTCCTCCAGTGTCCTCCAGTGTCCTCCAGTGTCCTCCAGTGTCCTCCAGTGGTTGGTGTGCTACCACACCATGTGGGAGACCAGGGTTGCACTACACCTTGGGCAAGACTCCTAACACTACACTGGCCCACCTCTGTAATATAATATTGTAAGTTGCTCTGGGTAAGAGCGTCAGCTAAATGCCATACAGGTAAAGCTCACTAATACTCTTGGGTTTACTGCTGCCGCCTTCGTTACCTCCCACCTAAGATCTTCTAGTAGGTTCAAGTCAAGCGACTGTGACGACCACTCCAGAACCTTCCAGGACTTCTTCTAAAACCAAGCCTTGGTGATCTTTAAGGTACGCTTGGGATCACTGTCCTGTTGGAAGGTCCAAAAATGCCCAAGCTTCAGCATCCTTACAGGACGGTGTTTCCTGATACTTGATTGAGTCCCTTCCACAAGCTGCAGGTTTCCAGAGCCAGAGGAAGCAAAGCAGCCCCAGAGCATCACTGAGACACCACCATGCTCCATGACATCATCTAATTTCTCATTTTATATATTATAATTATATTATGTATTATTTATATATTTTTTGCTCTGTTGTGCATTAATGATTCCTTAGTAAAGGTAATATAACGTAATATATATATACATAAACCTTTTGTGGTAAAGTGCATATTTCTCCTCTGCAACATCAGCATGATAATTAAATAATAAATGATATATATAATAGAACTAATACCAATTACCAATGTAATTAATTAATGAAATAAATACAAATTCAGTACATAAATAAGAAAATAAAATCTAATGTTTTCCACCTCCTGGTGTGCACTGCATGCGCCAGAAAAATACATACAGATTTCTAAAGTTGAAATTACTTATACAATTTTATAGGCACAAAGCAGTTAAACATTTTGTTAAAATAAAACAACAAATTCCAAATGTTTAAACTATGATACAAAATAAAAGTCTTATATGCAAAGTGTTGTTTTTTTTTATTTTTTTAAATAATATACAGAACCAACTGTGTTTATCTACTGTATGAAAGAACCCCTTTTCAGCACTACTTTTAGTTGTGGTTCTGATTTGCATACTGCGCTCCACACAGCGATCCGACTTCAATCCCACACAAAGTCACATTTGACTATCCAGCGTAAATGCATGTGGTCAAGCCTTATCAGGAGGCAATCTAGGTTTAAGTGGTTTGAAATGACCATGTGTAATCTGAGACTGCGGCCATGTGCAATATACTGTGTACTGCTTAAGTAAACACTAAGCAAAATAGGTTCTAGATTCGGGGTTGTTACAATCCACTGTTCATGCAGTACTTCTCTACTACTGTGTGAGTGGGCGCATTTGGGTGCAACTTGAAGTAGGTGAATGTATTTATTCGAAGGGGTGTCCAAAAACATTTGGACAACATATGGTGCATGTAATATACGAGGTCGGTCTTGAGACTGGTCACCTGTTCTTGTCCAGTCTAGTGACGTCTCTGACCACACACACACACACACACACACACACACACACACACACACACACACACACACACACACACACACACACACACACACACTCCAACTATCCAACAGACCTTTTAGCCCATTTAGCATCACACTCACTTGAGCGTTGGTGAAGAAGTACGACAGCGAGATGAACAGCTTCCTCTCTTGCTCGCTGTATCTCCAGCAGTTGATGGCTTGACCTGTCTCATCACAGGGACAGGGTCATACACTGATAGCACTGTCAATCAACATTCACATGCCTTGCTGACCAGTGTCCATGACATATCAGCCAAAAAATTAACACCACTGACAGGTGAGCCAAAAAACACACCGATTACATATCAGGCAGGGAGTGAACGGTCAGTTTCTGAAGATGATGAAGGTGGTGAGGCTGTAGAAATGGGCGGGCGAGCAAACGAATGAACACAACGTACCTTGAGCCTTCTGCTGGAACCTCCCGGTCTGGTCTCCTATGCAGAAGCAGCCCTGCTCGAAGCTGATCTGGTCGTACTTGTCCACGTTGACCAGCACAGTGCCACTCACAGGCAGGTAGAGGGTGCTCCCATTGGGCTTCCAGCTCTCAGAGTAATACACCCCTCTCTGACCATCAATCATCACAAACCCACCTTCAAAAAACACAGAAGCGAGAGCGTTATCTGGGGGCAGCACTTTGCTTTACTGCAAGTAAAAAAAACAACAACACATGACTGGGTGAAACATCTGATAAATCTCTAATCTTAGAAACAGCAAAGCAAAATTTAACTTTGTTAAAACATGAGGGGGGGGTACAGATAAGGGCGAGGGATCTGATAAATATCTATCAGTTACATAGTTTATGTAAATTATGGTCCACATCTACTTATGATATTTATAGTTTTTGATGGTGCAGCGTAGTGGTTAACAACACCTTTCCTGTGCCCTTGCCAAGCAAGCACACCACACTACACCAATAAGACGCCTAATAACTCTACATTCACCCACCTGGGTCACATGACTTATGTGTAAGAGCTCTAATTCATATATATATATATAAATAAAAAACACAAAATATTTAATATCTTACAAATTTTATACTGAATTATATCAGTACTGCCAGCACTGTGACATCATTCATAATCACCACCATAATGATAAAAAATGATTAACCAAATAACACACTAAAAAGAGCTGAGAGACTATCCGCTATTTTCCTACAGGACAATCCTCAGCTTTGGGCTCAATTTGGATTATCTGCTTTATTAAATAACCCCCACCTTTTTTCTTTTTTTCTTTGAAGTATAAAAAGGTTAATTCTATTTAAATAATACTTGTACTTTTTAATATAGTTAATTATATGTATCTGCACGGTTTTCTCAAGATAAAAAAACACATTCTCATTTTTTTTCTTGAGAAAACAAATATTTAAAAAAAAAAATCACAATAAACTTTTAAGAAACTTTAATTATCATGAGCTAAAGAGAACATATACAGAACAGAGATCCAGAAAAATATAGGTGATTAACACCGATATACCCCCACACACACACACACACACACACACACACACACACACACACACACACACACCCTGAGCATTTGATTCTATATTATTTCAGATTATTAATTATCATTATTAATAATCTTCTTAACATCAGAAGTGAGCTGGCTCCCCACCTCCACATGCATTTCTTAGGAGTATCTGATCACCTACTGTGTTTCCTGGGTGGTGTTTGGGTGGGGAATGGAGGGAGGGAGGCTGCACCCCCGTTTTCTCCAGCTGCACCTCCGTTCATGGTGTTCAGGTCACTGCGTTTGCGTTTGCTGGGCATCAACACTGCAGCATCCCACATCTGCTCCTGGGGCAGCACGCCGCCCAGCTCCATCTCTCCGCAGCTCCTGCTGGTGAGGGTGTAGCGCAGGTGTAGTGAGGGGAGACTTCCGGTGCGGAAATTAAGCAGTTAAGCTGGAGGTGCTTTTTTTAGGCTGTTTTCTTGCTTAATTTGATTCTAACCATTAAAACCGTTTTTAAAAATCTCAGTTTTCTGCTTCAACTTTTTTTGAGCACAAACAAAAAAAAACCCTCCTCCAGATGAATGTGCTGCCCTCCCCAAACGCCTGATCGCAGTCTGTGGGGGGTAAGGCTGCCTCCGTGTATACTATACTATAACTAGCCCATGTCCCGCATTTGTAGGTATGTGTTGGTGTATATCTGTAGTTATGTATTTAATCTGTGTTGTGTTTTATTATTTTTATTAATTATTTACAGCAGGCCTGAAGCCTGAAGCCTGAAGCCGTACGTCAACAATAGGGGTCCTGCCGAGCACACGTGGTTCCTCTCTCCGCGGTTCATGGTGCCCTGCTGAGCCGATCTTCTCCGACCGGACCGCCTCTGACCTCTACAGCAGCACCGACCATGTTCAAACTCGAGGGACTGGGGCCGAAGATGGATCCGGAGGAGATGAAGAAGAAGATGAGGGAGGATGTGATCTCGTCTCTGAGGAATTTCCTGATTTACGTGGCTCTGCTGAGAGTCAGTGAGTGCCTCTGTTCCTCTGCTGAATTTGGCGTGTTGGCCGAATTCCCCGGTCCACCTTAAAAGCGGCCGCAGTTGCAGTAGGTGGCTGTGCGGCGTTGAACGCGTCTGCTGCGGCGTTTAAGGTGGAACGGAGAGTTAGACAAGAAGCGAAATTCAGCCTCGTTTTTTTCTGATTTCTTTATTTCTTTATTTATTTCTAATATATAAATATATAACTAATATAACTGTTATGCCTTTTCTAATTACATACATAGAAAATAGAATATTAGGATTTTGTGCATATATACTGGGATAGGTATTTACACACTGACACATATATAGTGTAGAATATTTATTTACAGTACTACAGAATAAATAAGCATGGTGTATTTAGTAGGGATGCACCGATCCGGCCTTTTCAGTTCTGTAGTAAGATCATGGCCAGGTCAGGGCCAGTGGTCTGATAGATGTGGACCCCTCTCCAGTTCTTCTGCGTATTACTTTTTTGTGAAATTCTGTAAATCTGCTATAACTTATTTTATAACAGAGGGGAAAAGTGCTACAACTTTGAAGCTTATAAACAGCAATACTTAAAAAGGATAAAAAATTAATGATGACAATAAAATAAAGTATTGAATATAGCTTCTTTAATAAAATGGGCCAGAGAGCAGTTTCTCACTTTAATAAATCAAAGTAGCCTAAGAAGGGTTTTTTTAAACTAATCAACTGTTTGAAAATTTTATTATTATAAAAAAAAAAAAAAAGAATGGCATCAAAACAAAAATGATATATATAATTACTGTTATGCCTTTTCTGGTTAGATACATAGAAAATAAAATATTAGAATTTTGTGCAAATGTACTGGGATAGGTATTTACACACTGACAAATATAGTGTAGAATATTTAGTCATACAGAATAAATATGCATGGTGTATTTAGTAGGGATGCACCGATCCGACCTTTTTCACCAATACATAAGATTTGGTCGGTCGATCCCCATACTGAGCCAATACCACTGTTTGTGTTTGTTTGTGAATTAATAAACAGTGTACCTCACCATGTGGGAAAGACTTAAGGCAAACATTACTTTACTAACTTTTTATTAAACAAAATAACACAAATTAACACAGATATAAATATACTAAATGCTATTTATTTGTCACTAAAATAATAAACGATTGTGCAGGACCTTGACACAGCATTAAAAAAAAAAAATTAATTAAAAAAAAAAATATATATATATATATATATATATATATGTATGGAAGATTTATATTAAAATAAATATCAATTGTTTTTTAAATAAACTGAAGACAAACTGTAAATAAGTAGCTTTACTTTGTCAAACACACAAACAGTAATCAATCTTATTTTTTAATATTTAGTGTAAACAGTAATTAAAAATAAAATCTAGCAGCTGAACCTGAGAATAAATAAGTAACTTGGTCAAACATACAAGCAGTAATCAAACATGTGAACATTTAGTGCAGTCTCACACCGACCAATTAAAGTGAAAGGATCGGTTCAGGGCGATATCTGTGCATCCCTAGTATTTAGTATTTAGTACAGTATGTTTCATATTAGTAAATGTTAAATACTGTATATAAGGGGTGTATGTAGATATTTATGCTGCATATTTGTCAGTTATTTTGTAGCCCAAAGCTCTGAGGACCGGGTCGTATCATAAGACCATAAAAGCAAGCAGCTGACCAAGACCCTCTATCTTTCTCTCTTTTTAGCGCCCTATGTCTTGAAGAAGCTGGACAGCATATGAGGACACTCTGCATGGTGTGGCTCATCACCCGGACACTTGAGCGCCTCCTAAATGACGCCGGTCACATCCTTGAAGCTGGCGGTCATCTTTAGGCGGTTTTGCTTTTTTCTTTTCTGGATGCAACTGAATGTACTTTATTTTAAGTCCAAGTTTTTGCAGCAGTGCCGTCCTTCCAGTCCATGAGCCGAGTCACCAAGGATTTTGTGGACCGTTCTGTGTTGAGCACTAGGCATGGACTAAACATTCAACCGTATGGGGCCGGTTTCCCAGACGCAGATTAAACCTGGTCTTGTGGAGTTAATGGTGAATTGCCATTGGAAATTCATTGTGATTAAGGTTTAGGATTAATCAGGGTTTGTGAAACTGGCCCTATATGTGCTGAGTGTTCAATCATCAGAAATCTTTTTATTTGTTATAAAATAAATACATACTCAGAATTACTGGAGTTCTTTCACTGCTGTAATGTCACTAAAGCTGTAGGCTGTATTCTTCCTGTCAGACTCCCAATTAATACCCTTAACTTCAGGGGACATGCTGGGTAAGCAGCTGTCTACAAACCCTTGGACATATAGTGTATAATCAGGAGAGCTCAAATCAAATCCAGGAGAGCTTCAGGAGTAAGTTCATGGAGTGTGAACAGCCCATGGAAAAATTAGGGCCAGCCTTCGGATGCATGTGGACCCCCTATCCAGTTCTTCTGCAAATACATTTTTTGTGAAACTTCTTTTAACACCTAAAATGTTAAGAGATTAAGGGAAAAGTGCTACAAAGTTTGGCAGCAAAAGCTAATAAACAGCAATAATAATAAAATAAATATAATAAATAAAAAATAAATAAATGAATGACGACAATAAAATGAAGTATTGAATATAGCTTTAATAAAATGGGGCAAAGAGCAGTTTCCCACTTGCCTCAGATCAAAGCTGCCTAAAATTATATCCCAACCGGCTATTTTAAACTAATCAATTGTTCAAAGAGTCAATTATTCAAAAATGAATGTCTGGCATCAAAAACAAAACAAAAAAAGCAGGTATTTTATTATTATTTTTTTTTTTAATAATTCCATGCCTGAATACACTTTTATGATCAATAGTGCACAGTGTCACTCATACATTCCTAATATACTAACCAGCCCCTTGTTTAACAGGATTCAACTGGAATAGAGGAAATGAGAGTAAGATCATAGTTTATGTAAACTCCACGGACTGAAGTGTCCAGGCTGTAATAACCCAATCAGTGTGTGAAGTGTGTCCCAGGGGTACACAGAGTAAATCTGGAGTAAATTCAACACTGGAGTGTCTGAATCGGTATCATATGGGGATCATTCTTTAGCACCATTCAAATAATTATACAGGATTATCATCAGTGAGTTCCCACTTCTGCTGCTCAAGGCCTAAAGGACCTTAGGGAAAACACCAACAAGGCACATTAATCATGTCAAGAGAGTGTGAAACAGTAGGACACTAAATCTTAATGCAATATTAACATTGAGGACAATATTTTACACTTAAGGAGTTAAACATCCAAAAAACTGACATTATCGGAGCCCAGTTCTATAAAAATAATAAATAAGCGGGGTCTTTTAATTATGAGATATTATTTGAGAAGTGTGGCTTCACATCTAATTACAGAACCTCAACTATGATTAATAGCTCCTCATACTGAGGGACTCCCTCATAATAATGACATGCAATAATCTGTCAAATATAAGAAATGAGAAATGATATTTTAGTGAGATAGCTAGTCATAATACAGAAATACTGTTAATATTTGAAAAAGGAAATCATAATTACAAGTTTTCTTATTATTAGAAGATATGAAGTCATAAGAATCATGGGAAACATTCAGTGAGAAGTTACTATTTTGAGATGAGTATTATAAGGAAGTAATATGAGAATATCGATGAGCTATTAATTTATTATGGATTTTAAGTCATACGCATAGTCAAAAGTCATTATGGGCAAGTCATAATTATGATAAAACATTATTGTGGAATTTTGTGTTATACTGATCTATTGTCTATAATATCTCAATTATAGGATATCATGAAAAACTCATTGTTATAACATAACTAAATGTCTGAATTATGAATTATGTTTTCTAAATAATAGAAATGAGCTTCGATATGACAATCTCAGATGTACCACAGCAATAGTGAGATGAATTCATTAAGGAGTGTACCTAAAACTCTGCAGCCTGTCTGACCTGACTGAGGCTGGAGGAGTGTTAGTACTCGTATCAGGCCTCACTAGGGGGCGCTACATCTTCAGTTCGCTGGGCATCGCATCTCCAGTCAAGCCGGCCAGCAGGTTGTTAGCGGCCAGCTGAGCCATGATGCCACGTGTGGAATAGGTGGCACTGCCAATGTGAGGGAGAACCACTGCAAAAGCATGAGAAACGCACACAAATGTGGATAATTAAGTATACTTGCCCTAATTAGCATCCTGCTAACACTCTCCTCAAACTGTATAGAGTTGTTTATGCAGTGTCCGACACGGTGTACAAACCACTGTTATCTAGAACACGGACTACAGTATGAAGCTGAGCCAACAAGAGAAACCAGGTGGCCTAGTTATGCCAGACCGCCATTGGCTGCATAGTATGGTCAATGGCATTTCAACAATGGGGAGTGTGGGACCAGAATATCTGCTCTTTATTCTGAAAAAGGTTCTGAGGCTTAAAAAGACCTCTGATATATTCCCTGATATATGACCCTGTCTGGTAAAGGACAGTCCAGTCTTGCCCTCAGAGCCTTAATATGTTGACCTCACATTTACTAGTGCTTAGATGTGAAGGGCCCAGGACCTCATGAACAAGGTAGAACTGCCAGCCAGTCAGTGAGTAATAGAGCTGGGCAATATGACCATTTTATCATATTTTATCATATCGTGATAAATTCTGTTATTGTGATAATAATAAGCTTTTCTAAGCATATAGAGGAGACTGTTAGTGCTTAATAAACACTGATCAGCTGCAGGTTTAATTACTGACAGTGTGATTAGACTGGGTTCATTAGATGAAGAGCAGCAGATGTTGAGTATTCAGTACAGGAGAGGATCTGAATAGTAGTTCATAAGAATTTGTCGCTACAGATGATTTCAATAAATTTTGTGAATCTCGAAAAAAGTCTTTAAATATTGTGATATAGTATTTTTACCATATCGCCCAGCCCTAGTCAGTAAGTGAAACTGACTTTTTTGGGCCTCACTGAAGACTTTTTCTCTATACTTTAAAAGTCTACAATAGTTATTAGTAATTTAGTAATAGTAATAGTAATTTATTACATTTATGGAAAAATTAATGAAACTAATCATGTTTAATAAATAACAAAGCCACGAATATGCCTGGCATAGAGCAGGTGAGGTTGCTTCAATAACTAACCTACTTCCAGGTGGATAACTCTCCTTGACGTGCCTCGAGGACACTGAGGAGTCACAATTAAGATAAACAAGAAGACCCTTTTCAGAGTTTGAATGAATGTATGTATGTAGTTTACTTCCAGAAAAGTAGAGGCTGTTTCTGCTGCAAAGGAGGACAACCTCCCTGTTAATCCCCTTGAAAGCCTGAAAAAACAGGTGTCCACAAACTTTAGGCCAGAATATGCTTATTAGGATCATCGTCTCACCACAGTTTTTGAGGGTCAGTAGGGGATGGTCAGTGGGCAGTGGCTCTGGGGTTGTCACATCAAGCCCGGCTGCAGCGATCAGTCCTGTAGAGAGGGCTTCAAACAGGTCCTCCTGATTCACAACAGCTCCTCTAAGGGAAAGAGACGGACATGCGGTCGATCGTACTGAACAGGAATTCACATACTCTCTCATACTGTGGCTGAACCGATGGTACGAGTGTGTGACTGGCGTTTGTGTTGCGTATGCGGTATGTACAGAGTGTACACACACCTGCTGGTGTTGATGAAGACTGCGGTGTTCTTCATCTTGCTGAAAAAGGCCTTATTGCACAGTCCCTGAGTGTCAGGGGTCAGAGCGCAGGACACCACCACAAAGTCACTCTCACACAGGAGCGTGTCCAACGGCACTGAGAGAGAGTGAGACAGAGAGAGAGAGAGGGAGAGAGTGAGAGAGAGTGAGACAGAGAGAGAGAGAGAGAGATAACCGGGCGGCTCAAGGAGCACTGCTCTGAAGAAAGTGACCCAGCAATTAATCGTCTCCTGCTCACCGTATTCTCCGTCCACTTCTTGGGCCTGTGGTTTGGGCTGCCGTCCCGAGTAAAGCAGCCTCTTCACTCCAAATGGCTTCAGCCTCCGTGCGATGGCCAGGCCTAGAAATAAACATCACTGGTCAGTTTATCTGTCAGCCAAATACAAGATATACATATAGTATTCTGAACAGTATGCAGTTATACAGTATAAAATGAATAAGCAATGAAGGACGCTGCAAGAAACTCCCATACCTGTGTGTGTTAATACACAGCCTCAAGTGGCTTATGGCACCAACACTTTAGTGACTGGGTCAGTCTGAAGCCAGTTATTATTACTACTGTAACAAATCACCTGAAGTCACCATGCCCAATGGCATCTGGTAGATGGCAGAGGGGTACAATGCCCGGCAGCACTGGGCTGTGGAGCAGTGGAACTGACATCTCTAGAGTGCTGGAGCTCCAGCCAATTCCTGGGATAAGGGATCTGGGATAAGTTTGAGTCCCAATTTTTGATCTATATCTAATCATCCATTATCAATACCTGACCCAAATAATGCTTTTGTTGGCGAATGCCATCAAATCCTCAAAGCAATGCTCCAAAATCTAGTGGAAGACCTTTGGAGAAGAGTAGAGGGAAACAAACCCTATTTTTGCCCTTGATTTCAAATGTAACTCAGGAGATGGATGTGTCCACAAACTTTTGGACACATAGTGTACATCCCAATTTTTATTTATTTTATTTTATCAATCAGATGATCAATCTTTAGTGGGGATCAGTGTGTGTGTGTGTGTTGAGTGTACCTATGCGTCCCAGACCAATCACCCCAACCGTGCTGCCGGAAAGGCCATATCCACACAGCCACAGCGGCTTCCACGTGCTCCAGCCGCCACTGAGAGATAACACAAACCAGCACAATTTCAGTCCGGTAGATTTAGTCTAAAAAAAGTGAACTAAGTGACTAAGACTAGTCCCAACAGCTTTTACTGATATGTACAGTATGGGGCTGACCTTTTGACCTCCTGTATTCCCTCAGGCAGACGTCGAGCGGTAGCCAACAGCAGAGCAACAGTCAACTCGGCTGTAGCATCAGTCAGCACATCTGGAGTGTAGCCCACTCGTATCCCTCTAAAAAAAATAAAATAAAAAGAGCCAGAGTTAGTTTAAAATCTACTGTCCAGGGTAGAAGGTGTTCTATTAGATTTTGGAGGAGCATTGCTGTGAGGATTTGATTGCATTTGGCAATAAAAGCATTGGTGAGGTCAGGATGTTGGATGATCACCACCCCACCTCATCATCCCAACTCCCCAGCTCATCCCAAAAGTCCCATTGCTCCACAGCTCAATGCTGGGGGGCTTTATACCTCTCTAGCCCACGCCTGGCATTAGGCAGCATGGTGTCAATAGGGTCATGATGTTTATCTGTTCCAGAGAGTCCTATTCTATTGGCAGTACTTCTCTACAGGGTCTATACAAGCTATATCTGTGTCAGTAATGGGTGCGACTTAAAGTAGCTGAATGCATTAATTAGAAGGGGTGTCCACAAACTTTTGGACCCACAGTGTATCTTCTTAAGCCACTTGCATCACAGTCTTTTACAGCAGACTTACCGTTTCTTTATCTCATCAATGGCGAGGTGGTCAAATCCCACAGACAGAGTGCTGATCACTTTCAGGCTGGGGCCTAAATGACAGGAAACACAGGCTGCTGTATCACAGTATTGGGAAATTACAGTAAAGCTCATTTAGATTGTTTACAGAAGATTATCCTAGAGGCGAGGAGAAGGCCTGGTAGGAAAACGCAGGAGCATACATAGCAACACCATAGCAACCAGTTAGCAAAACCATATCAACTACCTGGAATACCATTGCGACCACCTACTAACACTGTAGCACCCACCTGGAAAACCACGGCAACCATCTTTAACCACTAAGCAACTCCATACCATCACCATAGCAACGAGCTGGGATACCATTGTGACAGCCTACTAACACTGTAGCTCCCACCTGGAAAACCACAGCAACCACCTAACAACCACTAAGTAACACCATAGCAACACCGTAGCAACCACCTGGGAAACCATTGCGACCACCTACTTACACTATAGCTCCCATCTGGAAAACCATAGCAACCATCTAGCAACCACTGAGTAACACCATAGCAACACCATAGCAATCACCTGGGAAACCATTGCGACCACCTACTTACACTGTAGCTCCCATCTGGAAAACCACAGCAACCATCTAGCAACCACTGAGTAACACCATAGCAACATCATAGCAACCACTTAGCAACATCATGGAAACCACCTGGAATACCATAGCAGCCACATAGCAACAGTCCAGCAACTGCCTGGAAGTAGAATCCACTTTAGCTGCATTCTTTTCTAGTTAATGGGTGTTCTGTCCTCCTGCTGCAGTAACAGCTTCGGGGAACATTGCTGTGAAGAGGATTTGATTGCATCCATCTCACAAGAGCATCAGTCAGGTAAGTTTCCTCAGTCATGATTAGTTCTAGCTCTCCAACCCATCCCAAAGGTATTGATAAGGCATCCTTAATTCCAGGGAACACTCTAGCCCATGCTCGCCATCGGGCATGGTAGCCTTAGGGTCACATGCCTCTGCCTCAGCTCATCCCGTTCTATCGGTCAGTGCTTTTCTATGGAGATTATAGAATCCAGTTATGCAATCGTATGGATTTGGGTGACTTTCACTTCTACGCCTCTTTACTTATCGCCTGACTTGCTACTTGCTTTGTGAGGTCACAGCCATGGCTCAGTCTAACCAACACTGAAAGTGCTGCATTTGGGCACCAGCAAGCAAAAGGCACTAAATGAGGAAGCAACATTTGGCATGTCATAGTGCTTGGTGCAACTTCCTCTTCCTCTTTCAGCCCAGTACAGATTACAAGCGGTAAAGGTCAGATCAGCATGCCTGCTGAATTGCTGTTATCTGTGGGCTACACGGGCAGCTCAGATAGGCCCGGAGGTTCAGCCAAACCTCGGTCCCTGTTAAACCTCATAGTGAGCAGCGCACAGTGAAGTTCGGAGAACAGTACCTGCTGCGTCCAGAACCTCAGTGTCGATCCGGTCAGAGAGCAGGCAGAGAAGGCCATGAGCTCCTTCCACACCTTTGAGGAGCTCTGCTCGAGGAACAGGCTCATCAGAGTCCCATACCGACACGGTACATCTGAACACAGGAGGAGACGCGAGGTTACAGAAGATCTAGACACGGGCTTCTATTTAATCAATCGATTAATTTGTCATTAGTTAATTTACTACAATATCAAAGTATGACATCAAAGAGAGGTTTCACTCAGAGCACTTAGACATCTAACATCATAGATCACAAATAGACAAGAGCCAGGTGCATGAACAGAGAAGGGCTGGAACTAGTCATGCTGATCATATGCACTTAAATTCAGGACTGGTCTTTTCTTGTAGATTATGGTACTTCATAATAATTATAATAATAAATAATAAATTACATTTATTTAGCGTCTTCCTTCCTTTTTAATATATATTTCTGAGCCAATTAACCTACGCCCCCCTCACTTGCAAAAAAAAGTGACACTAGAATACGTGAACGAGCACCACTGACTCACTCCGGCCAAATGCTCTGTGCCCTGAACAACAAAAAAACAAACATCATGATCAATCAAATTACAAATCTAGAAACCTGATCTATATTCACATATTAATGTAATGTGTATCCAGATAGAAGAAGCTGTGGAAAATCTGTCCTGCTCAAAAAATCTGTCCGATTTGAATGGTCTACTGGAGCAAAGCTGGGGGAGAAGGGGGTCGGGTAAAAATTTATTCACATTTTTTAAAATCTAAACTCACACAGGTGTCATAAGTGCATCATAAATTGGAGAAATAAATCAATCATTAAAAACTAAATTAATTAAAATTCTTTAAACAATTAAAATACTTTTAAATTATCCTTATAAAGAGATTACTATGCCATTGTTTAGCTTTATGTACCAACAAATATTAAGCAGACAAATAAAAACACCATTTAGATGCCATCTGTTCTGCAATAGATTTCAAATAATCTAATAAAATGCAGTCAAACTTACATTTAGTAATATTTCAACCTTTTAAAGAAACCAACAGGGATCTCAGTAAGTGAATAATACCAAAACAAACAGGTAAACTACAGGTAAACTACAGGTAAACTTCAAACTACCTGGGTAAGGAGCAAGGTAAGCTCAGGCTCCATTAACTCTCAGTGAGCTCGAAGGCCTTCAGGGGTTACTGCAGGTCACCCTGCAGGCCCTAAAGACACGTTTCCTATATTTGACAAGGAAATGGCTGGCACACAAAAACAAGGCTAACGGCTAACGCTACTCCTGTGTGGTGACTATCTCTACCAGCCTGAACTGAAGGCTGGACCCAAATGAAGGTCATACAAGAAATAAACCTTCTTGAGTCCTTCAGCTCATTCAGCCCATACACTCCTCAGCCATGGCTCACAGCTCCAGACTCAGGAGCCACAGAACAGGCAGAGAAGTCAGTTAGTGACCTTGTCATTAAACCTCTCTCAGCTGCTCCGGCTGCAAACTCTGTAAGAGCAGTTCCAGCAGCCAGCAGAGCTTTGACCGGGTTCTCCACCGCTCCAGGTAAACCTGCGCACATTGCTGCTCTCTGCAGGAGCTCCATCCCCTCCCGAGGAAGCCGCCTGGTCACGAACACTCTCAGGGGTGTCTGTGCGCTCATGCTTCGGGCAGTAGAGCTGCTGGAGGAAAGGAGCTGAACGTCTAGGAGTTGGAATATTGATCTACGCGGAGATACAGGTGGGTTTAGCCCCCCACAGAAGCACACGGAGCAGGGCTAACCGGCTGTGTTTACACTGCTGCAGCGTGGAGCTGGGGGACCCTTACTGCGCATGCGCAGAGCGGTGGTACAGTAAGGGGTATGAGCAGTTAACCCTTTACTGTGTGAGGGGTTCCTGCTTGCATTTCAGTGTTTAAACAAACATTTTATTTTCATTTTAATATCAAAGACAATTCGCACTATGATTATTTACACAGCTGGTCAATTTCTGTAAATGTTTATATAATTATATCTGATATGATTTTTTTTACAGCTCTTTATTACTTTTAGTACTTTTTAAACGTATTATTATTTATTTTATTTATTGTTCAGTGTATTTTATCTCTCAGTGCAATACTTGTTAACAGTCTGTGTGTTTCTCACCAAGTAAAATTCCTTGTATGTGTAAAATGTGTAATACTTGGCAACATAGAGATTCTGATTCTAAAAATATACAGAACATTTTACTCATATTACATCTAATAGTTAAGTCGTGTATGTTTTTGTGATTAAAATGGCAAATAGTTGAGTAGGTTTTGAGAGAAAACTAATAACATCGCAGGTGCAGATTCACAGTTATGTACACAAAATTAGTCTGTTGTGAAAATTAGAATTAAAAAGCTGTGTTTATTTACTTACTTTAAAAAAAGTAAATCACTGATATTAGAATAATCACTAATAATAACACTCCTACAGAAGGTGGTGGAGGTTCTCCATCACTGTGTTCATCATTAGAACATCTCCAAAGTTCTCCTCTCTCATGGAGTCTAGTATTATTTAGAGTTCTCCTCAGATCAACACCTGGTTTGGTGGTAAATCAGGGCTTAATGATGGGAAATCTTGCTATATTATAATATATATATATATATATATATATATATATATATATATATATATATATATATATATATATATATATATAGACCCCTTTAAAAGGCTGAAGATATCCAATTAAAGCACATTTATATATATATATATATATATATATATATATATATATATATATATATATATATATATATATATATAGCAAGGGACATCTTATCCAATCAAATTGAATGAAATCAAATCAAAGTCACAGACATATGCTCATATACATAAAGGTTCTTTAATAGGACAGACTTAAATTTTTTTTAAATATAATATTATTTTATATAATATAATTTTATAACATATATAATATTTATAATATACCCTTATATGTGTATATATATATATATATATATATATATATATATATATATATATATATATATATATATATATATAATCACATCCAGTCAAATTCTATGAAATCAAATCAAAGCCACAGACATATGCTCATATACATAAAGGTTCTTTAATTGGACAGACTTTTAAATATTTTTAAGTGTCCAGTAAATTATATCATAATATGATTTTATAATATATATATAAATATACCCCATATATACATTCAATCACATTCAATGAAATCAAATATATATATATATATAGATTTGATTTCATTGAATGTGATTGAATGTGATTGAATGTGATTGGATGTGATTGGATGTGATTCATATGACAGCACTGATAACAGCAATCCTCTGGTGTCAGGTTCAGCAGACAGACAGTAGTATGTAAATCAGCGCGGTTAGGCTACCTGTCTGAATCTGCATGCTGCACGCGCTGCAGGTGTGGAGTTTCAGGGTCAGGGGGAACACCCAGGTGATGCAGAGCGCAGTGCGGAGGCTCGAGCTCTGCGGGCTGTGGCCCTTTAATGGCAAACCCAGGCTGGTCCGCCTCTTCCATTTAAGGGCATGTTCACTTTTCTCGGCGGAGCATTTCTTCCTGGTTCCCTCAAACGAGCTGCACTCCCCTTTAAATGGCTGCTTCAACCTCAGGCAGAAGTTTCAGCAGAAGGAGTCAAATAACTTGGAGGAGAGGAGACTAACTCCTAAGCCCTTACCGTCGTGGTGGAAGGAGAGGTGGAGGAGGTGGAGGAGGTGGTGGAGGAGATCTTCTGGAGAAGGTAAGCGGAACTGTTTTCATTCCTCTGCGTTTTTCCTTCCTGAGGAACTGGCGCCTCTACACGTCTGCAGGTCTCCTCTACACGTCTGCAGGTCTCCTCTACACGTCTGCAGGTCTCCTCTACACGTCTGCAGGAAGACCCCAGTGCGCGGCCGCGCGCTCGTGAAGCAGGGTGTTGGTACAGGGGCGAGACACCGCTGCAAAGCCTCGGGCAGATCCGCGACACCAGGCGGTGCTCAGCCCCTGTCACTGGCTGCGTTGCAGGCCAGTAGCTCGCTGTGTCGCTGCATCACACGGCAGACGTGTCGGGGTGTTTCTCCGGCTGCTCCCCCTTATTAACACAAGCTCGCGCCTCTGGTCGAGCCTCTGGAGCCTCCATAAGACAGGAATGAACGGCATGTGGCAGGCAGCCATCAGCTCTGCACTGTGTGACAGTCTACGTGTCCAATGTGCTGATTCCTCCTCCTCCTGCTCCTGCTCCTCCACCTTGTTGTTGGGTGTCATCAAGCTGGCTTATATATTCCATGTATTATCCCATTCTTATCAGAGACACCGACCTGCCTTCTGCACCCATCAATACTCATTGGTCAGTTAATTAGAAACACATACTTCCATTTTACTGGCCACTTTATCATAAACACCCATCTACTACTTTTATTTTCTTAGAGACGTCTGCCCTGGACATCAGCTCCGTTTCATTAGGCCACTGTATCAGAAAGCACTACCTTGGGCAGTCGCATATTGGCCACTTTATTAGAAACACCTACTTGGAGCATCCGCTCCCTGGCCGTTTAATCCGAAACCTCTACCTTGGACGCCCAATCGCTGGCCACTTTATCAGAAACCCCTGGGTTGTGCTTTCATTCACTGGACACTATATCAGAAAGCCCTACCTTGGGTATTCACATATTGGCCACTTTATTAGAAACACCTACTTGGAGCATCCGCTCCCTGGCCGTTTAATCCGAAACCTCTACCTTGGACGCCCAATCGCTGGCCACTTTATCAGAAACCCCTGGGTTGTACTTTTATTCACTGGACACTATATCAGAAAGCCCTACCTTGGGTATTCACATATTGGCCACTTTATTAGAAACACCTACTTGGAGCATCCACTCACTGGCCGCTTAATCTAAAACCTTTACCTTGGACATCCGATCGCTGGCCACTTTATCAGAAATGTCTGCTATTGGTATACATTGATTTTTATTGGCCACTTTATCGGAAACCCCTGAGTTGTACTTTAATTCACTGGACACTTTATCACAAAGCCATACCTTGGAGCATTCGCATATTGGCCACTTTATTTGAAACACCTGCTTGGAGCATTCACTCACTGGCCGTTTAATCTAAAACCTTTACTTTGGATGGCCGATCGCTGGCCACTTTATCAGAAACGTCTACTATTAGCATACACTAATTTATTGGCCACTTTATTAGAAACCCTTACCTTGGACACACACTCATACTGTTTGGCCACTACCTACCTTGGACCACTTTATCAGAAACCCCTGGGTTGTGCTTTCATTCACTGGACACTTTATCAGAAACGCCTTCTTTGGGCATCTGCTCAATTTATGAGCTCATTTAGGTCACTGTTTAGGTGCAGGTACAGACCACAGTCCATGTGTTGCTGCTTATTTGATCAGTCTACCAAATTCACTTTCTGACCACAGGCCACCACTGACCAGCGTAGTGTATGTGGTGCTGGTCTTCACACATATATCTTCACACAAGTTTGTGGTCAAAGGCTGACCAATAATGAAATTAATAAAACCAAATGTGCATCAGCTAAAGCTTGAAGGGAGGGGTTTCTAATAAAGTGGCCCCAACAAGAGGCTGTGGGAACACTTGAATTGTTAGATCTCCAGGAAAGAGAAATGTTAGTGGCCGCTGCTATAAACAAAGCTGGCTCCAGGTTCTTGATGGGCCTGAAGTGGTCAGACTGGTCTGTATAATAGCCCAACAAATCCAAACATTAATCATCTCCTGTTACTACACCTGCTGCGGTGCGAGCAGCGTTATTGTGTTGCGTCATATGTTGCTGTAGCCTCCTGCAGTAATCTCTGTCTGTTTACCTCGTCTCTGAACAGGAATCTGAATTTCTTCATAAGCCTGACCACCACTGAGCGCCGCTCCTGTGAGCTTTTCTGCTAAGTCCGCCGGGATTGAGGCAGGAGGACGGCCGTGGGATGGCTTTGCTGACCCTGCATAGATCTCCGTCTGTTTGCACCCCAACAGTGAGTTTACAATACATATACCTGACTCAGCAGGAATGTGTCTCCTAATTCCCCCTAGTTTTTTCCAGGGTTGGATAAGTGGGGAAAATATCAAAATATGATGAAATGTTTGGGTTATTAATATTATTATTATTATTATTATTAATAAAATAGTTTTAATGCATGATGTGCTACACCAGAGACATGCATTTTAAAGGCGAGTATCTGTAAAAGGGGAAGTGTAACACAGTATATCTGTATTCATTATTAATTAATTATAATAATAATAATAATAATAATAATAATAAAAAATAATTGTGTGTAATGTTATTGGTTTTTCTGTTTTTCCAAAGTCTTGAGAAATTATTGTCTGGAAATCAACCCAAAGCCACAAACGTGGCAGATCAAGATTAGGTTAAAAATTAGGTATATATACACACACACATATATATATATATATATATATATATATATGTGTGTATGTATATGTGTATGTGTGTGTATATAAGTATTATTTATTATTATTATTTTCAACTAACAAAGTAATTATTAGGCTATATTTTCTCTACCAATATTCTAGATATTGATCTTTATATAATGTGCTGAAGCCCACTGGATTAGAGCTGGTATATCCAGTATTTAGGTAAACTGGTGTGTATGGCTTCTTGTGCTCAACATATGGACGAGGCTAACTGCTAGCTGCATCAAACTACGACCCCTTACTTACTACAAACATTGGCTACATCGCTAACGCCAACATCTTGTTCTGTGAAAAATCAAATACACAGCTTTCTATGCTTAGCCCAAGTGTTCTCGGTCAGCCAAGACATGTTTGGTGTCCAACACTTCGAGACTAATGTAGCCAGCCCATCATTTAGCCCACTATAATTAGCATGCTGCTAACTGCAGGCCTAAATCATCACACACTCTTCTCAGACCCTGTAGAGGTGTTAAGTAATCTCTAATAGACTTGCTTGTGCGGTTTCTGACACTGTATAACGCACTGTTATCTATAAACATGGCTAAAGTACAGCTGCATCGCTAACAACTACTACAACAACAACAGTAGCAGCAGCAACAGTATGGCTAGCAAATAGCGTGTTCATGGATAACAGTCAGAAACCACATAATAGAGTCTGTTACAGATTAATGGACAATATTAATCTTTATTTTAGGATTTAAAGGCGTTTTATGAATCATTAAACAAAGCTAAAGAAGCAAACTTCAGACACCAAACTCCAGTTTTCTCCATCTTATCCCAAATGTAACTGATATCTGAAGACGTAAGCTTTTGTATTCGGGTGTTTTTGTTAGGTTTTTTTGTTTGTTTGTTTGTTTTTTAACTAATTTTTCGAACTAACGTTTTATGCTAAGTGCTAGCGCACTCCTTCCGTAAACATTCGCACCCTTGTTCCTTCCTCTGTTTCTTGCTTTCCTCAATCCTTTTCCTCCGAATTAGCTTTCTGTTTATAAACACTATATGTCCAAATGTTTGTGGACACCCCTTCTAATGAATTGCACACATTGTTGACACAGATGTGCAAATGCACACACACAGCTTGTCTAGTGTGTCCCTGTGGAGAAGTATGGTCAATAGAATAGGACTCTCTGGAGCAGATTAGCATGACCCTATCGGCACCATGCTGCCTTATAATACCAGGCGTGGGCTAGAGGGGTATAAAGCCCCCCAGCATTGAGCTGTGGAGCAGTGGAAGAACTGTGTGTTCTCTGGAATGATGTATGATGGTGGAGCTCTATCCAGTACTTCTGGGATGAGTTGAGGAGTTGGCGTGGTGATCATAATCATCATCATCATCCAACATCCTGACTAACCTCACTAATTCTCCTCCAAAATCTAGTAGAAAATCTCTGGACAGTAGAAACAGTTACTCCGACAAAAGCAGGATCAACTCTACCCTTGATTTCAGATGAAATGTTAAATGAGCAGGTGTCCTAATACTTTTGTCCACATCGTGTCTTTATCTTTCACACCTTCTTGAATGTAATTATGTGGTACTTTTCTCTGGTATGCGCCCACTTTACCAAAACATCAGGTGACTCCATTCTCCTGCAAAACGTCTATTTTTACCCGGCCTGTGCGCTCGCTTGTTTGCTCCTCTCCACGGTGAGGGCGTAGGTGTGCTCACGGGACCACCATTCCATACGTTCTGTTGGTGGATGGGGTCAGAGGAGGTTATTGGCTTGTTTTGAGGAGGTTTTGAGTGTTGTTGGATATTTCAGGGCTGTAAACGCTGTTCTGAACGATGGGGAACCCAATCATAAAAGAATAACGATTAGTTTTGATCAGGCTCTGGGTTGGTTTTGTTTGGCAGATGTTAAAGCAGCCTTTGATGTTGTGTTTTCCTTGTTTGCTACTGGCTTTACTGAGTGGAACTGAGCGGTTTTGGCATGTCTCTACTCCTTCTTGCTCGCTCGGCCTCTCTCTCTCTCTCCCTTCCTCTGTCTCGACATGTCAGTTGCGTAACAGGTAATGTTACTATCTCTAGTTTCTCTCTCTCTCTCTGTCTCTCTCTCTCTCTCTGTCTCTCTCTCTCTCTCTCTCTCTCTCTCTCTCTCTCTCTCTCTCTCTCTCTCTCTCGGCTATCTCCTTTCAGACAGACTTCCTTAGACTCTCATCACAGCGTCTATCAGCACTACACTGGCAGGCTTATGGCACCCTTTCTGTCCAGTTGTGTTAATTTTAACCCAGTGAAGCGACATCAGCTCCATGTTAATCCAGACATGATTGGCAAGAGTAGAATTAACTACTATAAGGAGGTGGAGTAAAGCTAAAAGGTAAAGGTGCACGTATCGAGAGGGTGAAGGGCCCTTGATCAAGGCCCAACAGTGACCGCTTGCCAAACCTGTGTATCGAACCCACAACCCTACAGTTAAAGTTGTATCCCTTTTTTCTGGACAATGTACTTCTGGACAACCCCTTTTTCCCCCACAATGAACCTCTTGCAGTTCTAACAAGGGTTCTTCAATTGTTATATACAGTGTGTACCCATTTTCAGTACAATGTAGAACCCCTTTTCCCGTTTTCAACCTGTAGGGGGCGCACTAGCCGAGTTTGGAACAGCAGAAGTGTCCTGTATCAGCAGAAAGTAGCTCATGTTAGACAAATCACTTGTTTTTAGGGGAAAACGCACAGCGCAGTGTGATACTGCAGTCTTTTACACGTCCTCTCAATGATCATATCAGTCAGTCTTATCTTACAGTGAGCAGTAAGAGACCTGCTGAAGCAGCTTTGCACAAGCTTGCCTTCTTTCTCAACCCTCAGGCTAGTTCACGCTCGGCGTGCTGCTGAACCATAGCCTCTCTCTCTTTTCTTTTTTGCTAGCTCTCTCTCTCTCTCTCTGTGCTACTGCTCTCTTCATTATGTTATGGAGCATTTTTGCCTCAAAATAGCAGCAGCTTCAGGATCATGGTGAAGCTCCACTGACTGTATCAGTTCTACTTAAATCTGCAGCTTCAGGATCATGGTGAAGCTCCACTGACTGTATCAGGGAGAACAGCGTCTCTATCGGTGCTACTCCGGGCTCGGAGCGCTGCTAACTGCACTATGGAGCTCTGGTGAAGCGAGCAGGACGGCGCTCTCCAGAACTGCTGTTTAACGCTGCAGAACCCATAGAGTCATATTAGTGTCAAATCCTGTAGTATTACTCTACCCCCTCAGCCCACATACTGCTCTACCTTTCAGTGATGCTTCTGTATCTCTCAGCTTGTCCAGAAATGCATAATATGTAAAGCCTGTTCTGGGGGGGGGGGGGTGTTCAGTGTACTAATTACTCTTCCTGACTGTAGGGGGAGCCCAGGAGCAAGAACCACCAATTCTCACATAAAGCTGCTTTAACTGATTGTCTTACACTTTTTTTTTTTTCCTTAAAGGATGAAAGGATTCCAAGAAGAGGGAGACTTCAGAAGAGGTGAACAGTCATCATGGTTTATTTGCGTTCTCTATTTGTTACATATGAACACACACACACGAACACACACACACACCCCGACAGTGTGTACAGCACATTACAGTTGAGCTGTGCAGTTTTTCTCAGCCTCATTTCACCTTCAGTGAGCTCTTCTCACCACTGGCTGCCAACCGATAACTCCTCTGAACCAGTGAAGCTGTACCTCACACACACACTCGTCATTTCTTGCTGGTGGTTCTCTCTGACTAACACAGCTTCACCTAGAATAATTACAGTGTACGCTGTGAGCTGCTGGGCTGTGTTAGTTATTGGCATAAATGATCAGCTTTACGAGGCCAGAATCTGCTCCTCTTCATGTGCAGATCCATGGATGGTGATGCATGCACCTGTTTACAGTAGATAGATTGGTTCTAGATCTGTGTGGATCAGCATTACAGGCTGATGAATGCAGTAAAATGAATAGAATGCACATATTTTAGTGCGGTGGTCCAACATCACCTAAGCCAAGGGTCACCAGTCTTCTCCACAGAGGGCTGGTGTGGCTGCAGGTTCTCAGATGCACACCTGCACCCTGACCTAAAATTTCTGCACTTCTAAAATCTGATAAACAGATTTTCCTGTCCGGATCATGGTGATGCTCCACAGCCTCTCTATCATTGCTACTTTAGGTTTGGAGCGCTGCTAAGTGCACTATGGAGCTCTGGAGAAGCGAGTAGAACTGTGTAACGCTTTGTAACCTGAGTCATATTAGTGTAAAACCCCGTAATAAGACTCCCCTTTCAGTGCTGGTTCTGTATCTCTCAGCTTGTCCAGAAATGCATGTGTAAAGTGTGTCTTTTAGGGATGTGGTCCTTTTCTGCATCCTCTAGACTTAATTTATTAAAATGAATTACTGTCTCCCACCCCCAGAGAAAGCTTTGCGCTGGTTAAAGGGGCAGTGCTTCTACTAGAGGAAGGAGATCATCATGAAATCACACCCCCTCCAGGTCCCAGCACTGGACTCGAGGGCGGAGCCTCAGACACACAGCATCGCCATTTACGTGCCATGATTTCATTGCTGCGGCCAGAGGACACGGTCAAACTGGTGAGTCTATACACAGCCCCCAGGCATGTTTTGAGGGGTGTGGGGGGAATGTGATTTTTGCTGAACTGCTCCTTTAATACAGATACTGTAGATGAGTGTGTGTCTCTCTCAGGCTGTCCGGTTAGAGTCTGTAAGTCCAGTCCGGGTGAGGTATTTGCTTATAGTTGCAACGTCCAGTCGGAGACAGGAGAGTCTACTGCTGGGCATGGACTTCCCTGATACCAACAGGTCAGACTTTTTAAATATTATTGTTACTATTTGTAATACCTGCAGGAATGTGGAAATGCCTCCTTAAAGATGGCGCACTCATGAACCTTCCACCAGCTACAGGACACATGCAGCATATCTGGCTACTGCTTTATTCAACACCAATCACATTTATTTCTTCTTCCTCATTATTACATAATAATATATATATATATTTATTATTATTATTATTTATTACCTTATTTCATTTTACTGTTTTGTTAGATTTGTTTACACTGAAAACTAGTACTACTGTACTACTACTGTTCATCAGCACAGTAACTGTATATCAGTTCTGAAGGCTTCTGCTTTTAGTCCTTATCGTGTGTGTGTGTGTGTGTGTGTGTGTGTGTGTGTGTGTGTGTGTGTGTGTGTGTATGTGTATGTGTATGTGTGTGTGTGTGTGTGTGTGTATGTGTGCGCTGTGGTTGCTATGTAACTTGCTGTGTATTACTTCCTGAACAGTGTGGTGATAGTGAGAAAATCGGCTCTGTTAGCAGGGCTCGTCTCATCGGCCAGAAATTTGCTCAGGAGATTAGATCCTCACTGTCTGTCCAACACCTCAGAGCTTCTGGTCCAAAACCGACCCAAAATCAAACTCGCTTAAAATCCAATTAGTAATAAAATTCTCCATAACTCAACATTTTCTCTTTCTCTCTCTCTCTCTCTCTCTCTCTCTCTCAGTGATCAGTGCACTATTGGCCTCGTTTTGCCTATATGGAGTGATACACAGGTGTATCTGGATGGGGATGGGTAAGATGCATCACTCTATGCAGCATCTTCTGTAAAGTACTTTATTATTATCATATTTTTATTATTATTACTTCCCAGGTTTATTGATCAGTGTGTTTTTTTTATTTTTGTTGGGTTTTTTTTGGGTTGGGGTTGTTTCGTTAGATGAGCTGCACTGACCTTGTTCTAGTTATCTGAGCAAAACCAACCTGTGTAAAGAGTTATTAGATATTATTAGAAAAGCGTGGTTGAGCTACTAGTGCAAAAGAATTGTGTAAATCCTGTAAATGATCTGTTAACATTTACACACACTCCTACTTCTTGTTGCTGTAATGGAGGAAACTGGTCTGGACTGCAGGAGAGCAGCTGTGGTACAGGTTAAAGAGGCATTTGCAAAAATAATCTATTGATGAAAGAATAGCAGGAATTAAATTTAACAACTGCTAAAATGAAATGACTAAATGGACTGTCATCCAATCAGCTACATGTTACTATGCAGTTACTATAGGTTGTTGTGGTTGTTGTTGTTGTTGTTTACAGGCTCTTTTATGATCTGGATGTACTGTACCCTTTTCCATTCTGAATAATAAACTATACTTCGCTTCTCGCTCGCTCTCTCTCTCTCTCCAGGGGCTTCAGTGTAACATCTGCAGAAGTCTCGAGGATCTTCAAACCCGTGTCTATTCAGACAATGTGGTGAGTTTATCAGACAGACTCAAATGTAGACTGGAACCAATCACTTTACATCTAAACCTCACTGTAATCAATATGATTTGATCACATCTTATGATAGTTTACCTGTAATTAACTCTATATAACATTAGAATAAACCCAAATAAACATAGTCAGTGGTCAGTGAGAGTGTCTACCTGTAATTAACTCTATATAACATTAGAATAAACCCAAATAAACATAAAGTCAGTGGTCAGTGAGAGTGTCTACCTGTAATTAACTCTATATAACATTAGAATAAACCCAAATAAACATAAAGTCAGTGGTCAGTGAGAGTGTCTACCTGTAATTAACTCTATATAACATTAGAATAAACCCAAATAAACATAAAGTCAGTGGTCAGTGAGAGTGTCTACCTGTAATTAACTCTATATAACATTAGAATAAACCCAAATAAACATAAAGTCAGCGGTCAGTGAGAGTGTCTACCTGTAATTAACTCTATATAACATTAGAATAAACCCAAATAAACAAAGTCAGCGGTCAGTGAGAGTGTCTACCTGTAATTAACTCTATATAACATTAGAATAAACCCAAATAAACAGAAAGTCGGTGGTCAGTGAGAGTGTCGACCTGTAATTAGCTCTATATAACATTAGAATAAACCCAAATAAACATAAAGTCGGTGGTCAGTGAGAGTGTCGACCTGTAATTAGCTCTATATAACATTAGAATAAACCCAAATAAACATAAAGTCAGTGGTCAGTGAGAGTGTCTACCTGTAATTAACTCTATATAACATTAGAATAAACCCAAATAAACATAAAGTCAGTGGTCAGTGAGAGTGTCTACCTGTAATTAACTCTATATAACATTAGATTAAACCCAAATAAACATAAAGTCAGTGTTCAGTGAGAGCGTCTACCTGTAATTAACTCTATATAACATTTAGAACAAACTCAAATCAACCAAGTCAGTGGGCAGAATGTGCCATTGGGGCGGTGGTGTTTTTTTATTATTATTATTATTATTATTATTATTATGTGTTATTAGTAATACATGTAGATATTTATATACTATGTGGGTGTGTGTAAGGTCTGTGTTGCAGGCTCTGCATGGCTGCTGTGAACGAGCGGTGCGGGGGGCCGTCATCCCAGGTTGTGGGCTGGACTGGGCGCAGCACTACCGGCAGCACGTGGAGTCTGACCAACACTGCTTGAACGAGTGGATGGTGATGACCGGCCTGGAGTCAGTGCGCAAGGCCAGCAAAGGCAACTCCACCGAGAGAGAGTCCGTGGAGAGGGAGATCAAAGCTCAGCTCAGGGACATCATGAGGACTGAAGACCTGGAGAACATCACCTCCAAACAGGTGAAGATACAGACCTAAAGTCTTTATTGATTAGTTTTGCACTATAGCTACAAGCTAGCATGCAATGCAAGCATACCCAGCTAATTAGCAAGGTGCAGGCCTGAATCCTCGCATACTCTCCTCAGACGTGGGGGGGTGTTCAGTAATCTGTACTAGAGGGAAAAGCCCGAATTATGTCATTTTATTTCACCATGAGGCATGCAGCATCCGAAACCTCGTAAGCAAGACTATTGGAGATGACTGAACTCTTAGGAGAATGTGTGTGAGAATTAGCCTTCAGCCAGTCATGTTATGGCTGATCAGAGATGCTGTAAATGAGGAGTTATTAATTTATTTAGTTTTATGTAGTAAATTTTATTTAGTTAAGATGTTACTAAAGACGTTGTAGTCTTTGACGAACCTTTACTGGTGTTTAATGGTGAATCTAACCCCAAAGATGTCCCACTTTTTAATGCCTCAGGTTAGCCATGTCCGCATTATTCAGTATTCTGCGCATCCAAACACCATAGAACACGTCCACAGATGGACGCTGGACAGGACTGTGTGTACGTCTGATTTAATAAGACCCAAACGGGTGAACTGTGTAACTCTACCACTGGTGTTACTGTTGAGGTGTGCTGTGGCCATCTTGGATTTTGAACTTGGTTCAAAGGAGGGTTGGTGAGACCCTCCTGACCGGTCCAGCTGAAATTTCCTGAAAGTTGGAAATTCCGACATCCGGATGGGCATGAGTGCCCAGCGGCACTGCAAAGATGGCCGGCGAGTGAACAGCCATTCCTATTAGGACTTTGCTGATCACCTTTACCATGTGTGTATCTACAGGTCCGATCTGCTCTGGAGGCCAGGATAGGCATGGATATGAAGAACTACAAAGAGTACATTGACAATGAAATGATGGTCACCATGGCACAGATGGACAAACCGTCCAAAATATTAGACCACCTTTATCTGGTAAGTTGCTCACATATTGACCAGCCGAGTGCTCGATATGTAACCATTAGTAAAATAGTACTTCTAACCGAATCCATGGCAGTGCTGCTAGACTACAAATGCTGGTGCTGGAGAGTTACGTTGGTCAGTTGCGTTGGAGGGTGTCCAAAAAGAGGAACCGTCTTGGTTTAGAATTGCTTGTGGTTGCTTGAAAAGAATGTGTCTGCTTTAAAAACAGCTCTTGAATAGACTGAGTGACCGTGTCTCACCCTGAAATCTGCTTGCTGTCATGCTGTACAGAGCTGGCAAACTGTGTACAACTGCCAGCATTAAGCTTTATGCATGTTGTTGTTGTTGTTGTTGTTGTTGTTTTTTATTAATTTATTTATATGTAATTGATGTCTTTTTTTGCATGCATGTACTTGAACATTAATTACTCAATGGCCCTGCTGTGCCTGCTACATTTGAACATTTCCTGCTGGGGAGAATTGAAACTCTTCTGGGTTAATCAGACACTAGAGGGCGCTAATGAATGAGATTATATGGGATTTTTGTATAAATAAAAAGAAAAAAGCAAAAAAATGCACTACAATTTAAGTGCAGAACAGCATAAAATATATCAGAAAATGAGATTTTGTTATACATCCTTTTAATGCGTTCTTTGTTTTTTTTTGGGTGGTTGTTTTTTGTTTTGTTTTTGTTTTTTTGCTCATTTTCCCTCTAAAATGCTGATGTATACCTTTTGGATGAGCATTATTAGCCCTTTAGCTTCATTCACTCCCATTCATTGATGACTCTCTCTAGCGCCCTCTAGTGTGTTGTTGTTTTTTTTTTGTTTGTTTTTTGTTTTGTTTTTTTGCAGCCGTGTTTTCAATATGATAGGATCATAAGAAGTGTGTAGGCTCCCTCTACACTAGCTCTGTGTTTGCCACTCTGCTAATGGCCTGTTTCTTCTTGTTTATAAGGGCTCTGAGTGGAACGCAGCTAACTTTGAGGAGCTTCAGAAAAACAAGTAGGCTAACTGTTTCTGGACCTGTCAGTTTACTGGAGGAAAGGAGGAGTTCTTGAGTCTGAACGACTGAGCTAAAGTCTGTGTGTTTACAAATTTGCAGTGTGGGCTACATCCTGAACGTCACCATGGAGATCGATAATTTCTTCCCAGAGTCCTTCACCTACATGAACGTCAGAGTTTATGATGTAGAGGCAACAGATCTTCTCTCACACTGGAACAACACCTACATGTTCATTAATGAAGCAAGGTAAAGCACACAACTTCGTTCCATCTGCAGGTACTCAAGATGCTAATAGGGGGCGCACTATTCACTGTTCTATTGTGTAGCTCCACTGTCCAGATTCCTTTGCTGACCCTTCCTTTCCTGTCTGCTCTGCTTATTTCTACTGATGTGGATCTAATGGCCTCAGTGACTTTACTGGCAGAGCTGACTAGCTAATGGATCCACATGAGTACAGATCAGCAGAATCTAGGAGAGGACGTTTCAGTAAAGTTTTTGGACGCAGCCGACCGTCAGCTGTTCACAATAAAACCATATTTGTACACAATCTGACCCCAATAAACACAAGAATCTGCTTTAATTCACACATTTACTGTTTAAAACCTCCCCCTGTCACTACCCAGCAGAACCCCCTGCTCCATGTAGCCCACCCTGGGTACTCACTGCCCTCAGGGATACAGATCTCTGTTCTTTGGCTGCAATAAATAATTAAATAAACAAATAAGGCTTGAATAGTTTATTAGTTAATTAGTTAATGTTTTTCAGCATTTTTTTTTATTGCTGTTATGGGAAATAATATATGGGCATAAACGTTAAACACACACTCTCACACACACACACATTTATATTATTATGTATATCACTTTCACGCAAAAAAAATCTCCATTTTTGCTGTTTTTCACTTTTTGACATGATGTGAATCGGCCAGTTATTTAATATTAATATTTTTTATTATATAATGTGATGATGAATAGACCAATAGAAATGCTCCAAAATGAATTGGATTAATGAATTAGGACTTCCATTGACTGTAAAGTTGTTGTTTTGGAAATACAAGGTTTTTGCATGAGAGTGACTACTATATCACTGCTCTCCAAAAAAACCATGTATCTCCGTTTTAACTGCTTCTGTACACTGTGTAGATGACTCTGGATGAATGGACCAATAGAAATGCTCTAAATGACTTCAAACATAGAGTTCTAGATCTGTATTATCTAGAACAAGCACTGATTTGTTTTTCTGCTGTTTTGTGATGCAGGAAGAGCGGGCAGGCGGTATTGGTTCACTGTAAAATGGGCGTGTCCCGCTCTGCATCCACTGTGATTGCATTCCTGATGAAGCAGCAGGGCTGGCCTTTAGACTACGCCCTCAACCATGTCCGAGAGCGCCGGCCAATCGTCCAGCCCAACGATGGCTTCCTTAGACAGCTGCACACGTATAGCGGAATCCTGAATGCCAGGTTAGACACACACACACACACACACACACACACACACACACACACACACACACACACACACAGATACATACACATCCATGTTCTCCACAACACTATTTGAGCTACATTTAAGTCTTTATTATAATTAAAAATATTAATAATTAAATATCAAAGGGTCAATACTTGGGCCTGACTGAGAGACTGAGACCCCTTTTAGACGCTAGTAAGATGAAGGAGGTCCGCCTCTGCCACTGACTGGGTTTCTGTCCTGCGTCATCTGCAGTAAACAGCGCCACAGCGCCCTCTGGAGGAGGAGGTCTAAATCTGAGTCCCAGCAGGGAGCCGCCAAGAAAAAGGACCGGGAGGCAGAGAGTGAGGGAGAGCAAGGAGATGACGAAGAGGAAGAGGAAGAGAGTCCAGAGGAGGAAGAGAGCTTTGAGGAGGAAGAAAAAGACGTAAAAAAGATGCTTTTTTTATTTATTTATGTATTTTTTTTTTTATTGTAAATTTGTTTATTGGCTTTAGTTATTTATTAAATGTGCAGGTATTACTGTACTTATTAATACCTTATAGAATAGTAGTGGTTTAGTAAAGTCTCTCTCTCTCTCGCCCTCTCTCTCGCCCTCTCTCTCTCTCAGGTGTTTGAGGAGGTGTCCAGCAGTATCCCTGATGCTGCCGTGGGAGAGGCGGTCTCACCAAACCCCTTAATTACAATCCAGGAGAGCGACAAGGTCAGAACTGTACCTGACCTGACATCATACCGTCTGATGTGCTGATAATATAATAATACTGCACCCGTCTGAGACGCATTCGTCTTAAAGGGGCAGTGTCATGGAAAACCAAATTTTCCAGGGTCATTAAAATCTGTGAGTTTGAGTGTAGTAGGAAATCCGGCGCATTTTCAGAAGCCTTCAGTCCGTTTAGTCCAGATCCGAAAGGAAAACTTTTTTAATACGTCACAAAATATATCCGCTTATTCAGCATACAGTGGGTTAGCCCCGCCCACTCGCATACATCAATCTTAAAGCCACAGTATAAAAAAAAGCCTATTTCATTATTATAATTGCTCTCTCTCTCAGGTGTGTCCGAGTCCCAGCAGAAGTGGTAGGATGGACCTGTTTTCTCTCATGCAGTCCATCCAGCTGGATGATGAGGAGCGACTGAGTGATAAAGAGGTACCACCACTTCTGATCGTACACATTTACCTCCATTAATTCACTGCTTCTTTAGCTTATAGCGGGAGATGAGAGGCTAGCATTGCTAACAAACGCTGCACTCGGACCGTCACCAGTCTCCCCTTGAGCGATACACTCCAATACACTCTTCTCAAGCCGTCCCTTAAAACACAACCAGTGTGGTGTAGAACACGGTGTGGCCCAATATAGCTGGCTTATGCAGTGTCCAAAATGTATTTTGGAGAGATGAGATTGGTGACAGTCCAAGTCCAGTGTTTGTTAGCAGCATTAGCATAGCATAACTAAAGAAGCGCATCTTTATTTATATATATATATATATATATATATATATATGTGTATATATAATCTCAGACATATATATAATCTCAGACATGTCTGGACTGATCAGCTGTATCCGAGATCCGTGATCCATCCTGGTACTCTTGACTTTTCACCGAACTGCTCTGTTGATTCAGAGTGCTGCCACCCAGAGGCGATCGCCAGCACAGCGCAGACGGAGCCACAAACGACGAGCCTTAACTTACCAGCGAGCGCACGTGGACGTTTCTCCAGAGCCGAGCAGCCTGAGCCGAAACCAGGGCCAACCCGAAGAGCCGACTGAGCAGACCGGAGGAGCCAACAGCGGCTAAGGAGGAGGAGGAACGGTAGGAGGAGCAGAGGAACAGAGACACTGCGGGCCCGGGGGAGAGGGTGTGGGAGTGAACGAGAGGGAACCAGTACTCTTCATGATGCACAGTTTTATCTTTATCAGTTTAATTTTAATATTAATAATGGAACCGTGATGGACAGTCTTAAGCTTGATTAGTTCAGGTTCGGAGAGATTTGGGCCACCTACACACTTTTTCACTGCGATTACTAACCGTCTCCGCAGGTCAATGCAGTTCACACACACTGAATGTGATTACAAAGCAGAACACACACACACACACACACACACACACACACACACACACATACAAACACACTGCGGTAGATTTGCTCTACCTGCAGGACACTTTGATTTTGGGGGTGAGGAACCGGGGTCTGATCGCTAGGAGTGGGTGACGTGCGCGTCGCAGTACCCTTTATCTGAGTGTACTGTGGATATTGTCCGGACTTGTCTGGAGCGCTGACCCAGCGGTCCATTACAGAGCACAACTGGTCAGATTTAGTGCAGTGTTAAATAAAACATTTAACTCAGTTTTTATTATTTTTTTTAAATGCTCTACTTCTTCCTTTAATTTGATTAAATTAAACATATAATACATTTTACAAAGTATTGTGACTTATTTAGTTTGGGCACTTTTGGTCAAATTCAGTGTAACTGTTGACTATCATTGAAAATGCACAGTAAACACTTCTACACATTGTAATACACATTTACTGGTTATTTGATTAATTTAATATAAAAACATAAGTACTGTGAAATATGGCATTTACACAACATTTAATGTCATTTTTTCCCTGCAATGTATTAAATTCAGCAAATAAATAGAAAAATGGCAAAGATTTGTTTACTTACATGATATTTGAGATTATTATTTTTCTTCTTAAATCTGCATCTCTGTTTTCAACAGCCTTTTTATTCCAGGCTTTTCATTAAACAGTTATCTGAATATGCAGACTATGAACGGCATAAAGTCCCAACAGCAATATGAAAGACTAGTGGAGAGAGTGCTGAGACATGAGAGCTGTGATTGGCCATCAAGGTTATTTCACCATAGTGATTTCTGAATGCTCTCAAAGTTCAGATATTAGTACTGTGATTAAATCTGAATAATAATAACTTTACATTAGAATTATGGTTTATGAAATACAACACAAATGTTAATTTCTCTAAACATAAATAGTAAAACCAGAGAAAATAATCATGTAGGGTGGTCTATATATATATATATATATATATATATATATATATATATAATGTGTGTGTCTCGTGCCAACAAGTATGGACTACATCCACTATAAGCTCAGTAAAGTGTATTGTGACGATCTCATTAAAAAAAAAAAAAATCACATTGCCCACCTCTAGCTTGGAAACACAATCATGCATGCACCCACACACGTGAGCGCACACAGCCTGAGCCATACTGTCACACCTCACTGATTTTAATGCAGTATTATAAAATATTTAGTGATCAGAGCGTTCTCTGGCCCTGTATTATTATTATTATTATTATTATTATTATTATTATTATTACTATTGTGCTTTTTTGTTTCTTCAGATTTTTAAATCATGTACTGTGTTTTTAATTCTATGCAATACGTCTACTACAATCGACTTATTCCCTTTCCTGTAACTGTGAAGCTCTATGCTGCCACTTTTGGGATGATGACTACATGCTTTTCTGAGCTTTGATGTGGAGGCGGTCGCTTAGACGATCTCTTTGATCAAGTTTCACACCTGAAGCGTTCGTACTACTGCGCAGAGCGTCGCCGCTGTGGCTGGGCTTCAGAACCTTTCTCTGCTTAACTTTGTGTTTATGAGACTTTTATCTTCTGTCCTGTTTGGGAGGCGACCCCTGATGACGAGTCTGTGTGGTGGTTCGTCCAGACTGTGGATGAACAGTTGACCGCACGCTGATCTCAGGAGCTCTGGGTCTCTTTTAATTAGTAACAAGGTTTTCGAAATCACTGCGTCTCAAAGCCGCGTTTCAGAGCTTCTGAATTATGAGATCAGTTAATTGAGTCAAAATCAGGCGATCATTTGCTAAACTAACAGCTGAGCAGACAAGACTGACCTCTCCAAAATACCCCAAACAAGCCAGCAGACGTGTTCTAATGAGGTCAGTTAAGAGTGTTTGACAGCAGTGGAGTTCACTCGGTGTCTAGTAATGTTTTACTTAAACTATTACGATATTTTATCATATCGTGATAAATTTTGTAAGTTATCGTGGTGCGCTGTATTCTTTTATGAGCGTATCGTGGATACCGTCCGCACGTTTCATTACAGAGAGTGTAATCAGTCTGAAGCATATTTTGAGTAAGAATCAGGGTACTCAGTATGGGAGAGTATTCGGTGGCAGTTTTTAAAACTGTTACGCTGTTTTAAATATCGTGATATCAAATTTGATCCGTATCGCCCAGCTCTATGTTAAATAGAGTTTAATAGTCGATTTACGACGAGCGTGCAACGTCACTTCAGTGCGCAGGAGTGTTAGCTTAGCTTGTAGGATGGAGATCCATGTTTTGACCCCCTTTGAGGGGTCAATACTATAAAAACACGCAGGGCTAAGTGAGTGGGGTTTGGTTAAACCCTGTTTAATCCATTTGAGAGAAGTTCAGCTCGGACCCGGAGCCTCTAGTATCAGAATGATGACTCGTACAGAATGACCCATGACCTCAGTGGTCTGTGGTGGGAATTTTTATTATTTTTATTTTTGTATTTTCATTTCCAATTGTGCCATAATTTAACCCACTGGATGAATCAGTTCTGCCTTGTATCCCACAATCCTACTGTCTCAGTGCCTTTGGTTTTGGAGGGTGGACCAAAATTACATGTTTAAAGGTTTTAATGTTTTGTTTGTTTGTAATATAAATATTATATACAGTATAAGGATTGTCTTGACCAGTTGTACGAATACAGACCAGCTGGACGTTTGGATGCACCTGAATAATGAAGGGTTTCATTTTTATTTTTACAGACCAGGATCAAGTCTAGTCTTGGACTACCAGGCATTCTGAATGAATATATATATATATATATATATATATATATATATATATATAAAATTATTATTATTTTATTTTATTTTTTCTTTTACATATACTATGTGCCAACTATGTTTCCCAATACTAGTCTTAAACTTAATAATAATAATAATAATAATAATAATAATAGCTTTTTTTTATTAGACTTTAATTTCCATCTGGGATCATCAGAGATCTATTATTCTATAATTCTATTATTTCAATTATTCAAATTATATTATTATTATTATTATTATTTCTTTTATTATTTTCTTTCTTTTATTTATTATTATTATTATTAGTCTTTCTTTTTTTTCTTTTAAATATACTATGTGCCAACTATGTTTCCCAATACTAGTCTTAAACTTTTTTTTTTTCCCCACTCAGAACTCACTATAGTCCAAGACTAGGCTTAATCCCTGTCCAGGACTCTGGCCTGGCCCTCAGTGAGACACCTGCTCCTCCAGTGTTTCTTGAGAAATCAAGGGTTTTAATAGGGCCTTTGCAGCAGGAGCAGCCTGTACTCTCCTGGAAAGGCTCTACACTAGATGTTGGAACATTGCTGTGAGGAACCTTTTGATTGTACTCATTCAGTGCGGCCTGTTTGTGATGCTGGATGATAGTTTTGCCTCTTGAACTCATCCCAGAGATATTGATGGAGCTCCATCATCATGCCAGAGACTGCCCACTAGCCCACACTCGGTATTGGGCACAGTGACCTTACTGTGACCTTATTGAAAACTGAGCTCCCTCATTAAACAGGGTGTCTGGATACTTTTGGAGGAAAGCCTTTATATGAGGTCTTCACTCAGGTGTGCCCAACCCTCACGCTGGTACTGTCTGTTGACGGAGTGTGTGATTTGAGTGTGAGTGTTGGACCTTGTGCATGCTTCATGTGCTGTCCGCCTGCCTTTATGACCAAGCATGTCACTCTGGTGTGTGGGTGTGTGGGTGTGGGTGTGTGTGTGTGTGTGTGTGTGTGTGGCAATACAGTGTTTCTGCTGTGGTCAGAAAACATGCTGGTCAGGAAGGGTCTTAGTTAAGGACGCTGAAGCAGATGGGCAGACCCGGCAGAACCAATCCCTCTAGATAGTAATCAAACCAAAGTAAACCCATGCAGTGTCTAATGTAACGCCAGCAGGTGTTTCCTAAAAGAGAACAAAGCTGCGTGTTCTAGCACGTTCTAGATATTAACCCGGTAAGTGTGAGGTACTTGGTACCAAAAGTAGTGTTGGATGGCCAAGCAAAAAGGGGAACAACGGTGGAACTCTTTACAAGAGGCATTCTTCAGAGAACCCGAACATGGAGAAGAACCATTTTTAAACGTTCTCATGGTTCTTTTGAGTTGCTCTGTGTATATAGGTTCTATGTAGAACGTGTGGGGTACAACATCCACTAGGTAACTGTATTGAGAGATGCGTTCTAAATGCAGTGCAGGTTCTAAGGTTTCTACATGGTGCTGAAAAGTGCACATTTAACTCCCAACAGTAATGGAACTCTTTTTGGTGCTATGAAAAAACCTAGAACCCGTTTGTGCAGTGTAGTTGGACTGTCTCGAAACTCGCCATCGTGAAATCCAAGATACTGATTCTGTATGTTGGGAGATTGTTCCTCACGCTTGCCCGGCTGATATCTAGAACCTAAAGGAAAAGAAGGCCTGACCTCTATGAATCTCTACAGTATGTTGAAGTGGAAAACGTCCGTCTGATGTCTCGGCCTTCCCGCGGGGGCGATTCCAGATGTAAATAATGCAGATGTTGTGCCATATGTAATAATATCCTGATGCTGTTTTTATGAGCATTGTGGGAGCCTTTCGGAGAGCTCCTTTTAAAGATCAAGTAATGGTTGCTGGTCCTAATTTTCTTTCTTTCTATTTATCTTCTCGATCTGGAACTGTACCTTTTCCAATTTTATTGATTGCCTTCATTGCTGTACAAACTAATAATAAATATATGGATTTATTGAAACTATAAAAGCTTTGGTTCATTTGTTGAGGCTTAAATGATTAAAGTACAAATTATTGGGAGTGTGTGTGTGTGTGTGTGTGTGTGTGTGTGTGTGTGGTATTAGTAGGTAATAAACTCTGGGCTGTTGGTGGTTATAATTGGTTATAATGAAATGGCTAAAACGGTCAGTGTTTAATACCCGACATAGACCAAGAAAAACACACGGGCTGATCTGATAAGTGTAGGACTGAGATTGTGTGTTACCATAGTACAGGACAATTAAATAATTAATTTATTAAATAAATAGTACAAATATTAAAAATAAAAATATAGAAATAAATGGGAAGAAGCTTCAGCGCCTTGTCTAATAAATTCAAGGCTTTGCAACTAATGAAATGATCTCAAGATCTTTCCAACAGACCGATGTACCACCAGTGGCAGGTTAGGGAGAGCCAGGCTACTTCCCCATTCTCCCAGTTGTCTCAAGACATGACTGCCAGATGCCAGAGGGAGCCCGCGAGCGAGTCCTCGGAGAATGGGGGTGAATGGAGCTAAACTAAAATAGTGTGTTCCTTTCATTTTGGAAATTAACACGATTTACATTGTATTAACATTTTTTACAGCAACTTTTCAGTATGAAAACAGTCAAATTAGAATAATCTATGATTTTGCTCAAATATTAATCCATATTAACTTTAACCTGACATTAAAGTTAACATAACATTCTCAGGTTCTCCAGACCATTTAAAAATACTGCTCCACTGTTGATGAGAAAAAACTTTAAAAAAAAACAACTAAATGAATAATTAAATTGAGGCCCTGAGAAGTTATTAATTTTCCCAATAATTACAACCCCAGAAATACATTTTATTCAGTCAAAACTGTTAAACTCAATACGGTGGTCTTTGGCTGCTCACTGGGGGTCTTAAGACATGAAAAACCTCTTATGTTGTTGATATGTTGTCTTTTTACTAATTACTGATTGTGTAAAGCTGCTCTGTGACAACTCTAGTTGTAAAAAGCTATACAAATAAATAACAATAAACAATAAATTTGATAATAGCAAAGTATTACAACCTGAAAAAAAATCCCAATAACAAATAAATTAATAATTTTTTTTTCTTTTCAGGTTGTAATACTTGGCTAGTATCAAACTTATCAAATGAAATTTGTTTTAAATTATTGTTAAAAGAGGAAAAGAGAAGACCCTTTATTACATTATTTTGTAAGTTATTAGAGTGTTAGGTTTTATTACAATATTTGACCAAAACACATGAACATTATTACATTTATGGGGGTTTTGTAGTCATTATATTAAGTGTGACAAGGCTTTCAGGGGGACGAGTGCGCATGTAATCACAGGCTTCAACAGGTGAGTAAAAATGTGATTTTACGTAAAGACCCCGTTCACGACAGGATCAATGATCTGGATGCGGCCGAGGCACGCATCCAAACCCCCCACCCCCACCTGCAAACAAACTGTCGAAGCTGCACCTTCCCCCAAGTTTGAAGAAACTCACGACGGCCTGTAAAATAGCAAAATTTCAGATTTTAGTCTGACTAAACGGGAACGCATCTGACGACCTGTGTCTGCAATCCTATCAGCATACAGTCCAGATACTAGTCGCATAAAGTGACCAGGTCAAACCCGGGTGAGTGAAAACAGGTTTGGTTACACAGACGTTTATTCGGAAGTTCAGGTAAATTACAAAAGGAAAGACAGGAAGAAAAATAAACGTGTTATACAAATTTGCGCCGGGGTTCGCTGAGGACTACACCCCCCTCTTTCATGGCTGTCCAAAAGGTCTGGACCTGCAACGGAGAGAATGAACAGGAGTTAAATAGAACACAGTTGATAAGATAATCCAGTGTCGGAGCAGGATAGCAAGACACTCAGATGCAAAATCGTAGATAAATTACACTATATACACAATATAAATAATAAAAAAGCAATAACAATATTAATTACAGATTATTTACAGATAATTAATAATAATAATCTACAGTGTTATTTTGTGTGGACTGTCCCCCGTCATCTCCTTTCTCTCTGAAGTGTGAACTCACCCCCTCGGTGCGGAAGGTCGACGGTACTTCGCGGTAAAAGAGGTGTGTGATCCCGGCCTCACGGCACCGCTGGGCCAGGACCTCCCCCACAGCGCGACACGCGGACACAGACTGGGTGGAGCACAGATTCTTCTTCATCGCCCACTCCTGCGTTGAGCAAGTGAGCACGGGCACGTTAGAGTCGCGCGAGAGAACCTCGGCGAAAACGTGCTTCTGCGAGCGCCGGAACACCAACCTGAGGGGAAGAGGGGGGTCCAGGGGTCAGTTTGATCACAGATTGTTAAACAAAGGGTTAATGTCTCTCTGGTCTTCCCCTAACGGCTTGACTTTAAGCTTAGGTTATCTAAAGCTAGGCTAAACTGGTCTAACGCGTGATTCCTGCTTTGCGAAACACCCTCCAGGTGTGAAGAGCGACTGCTTGAGTGCAGAGTGAAGCCATCCGAGCTCACACACACCTGTGGTAGTACTGTTTAAGGGGCCAGGTGGTGCCCCATCCTCTGTCCTTCACGGCGAGGGCCATCTGTTCCAGGTTCCTGGGGTTTCGGTTAACAAACGTCTTGCTGATCTCTTCATTGTGGTTCACCTCAGGCTTAGGGGCCGTCTGAGTCAGACTGCGAGCTGAGGAGACAGATGGATGGATGGATAGACAGGAATCGACAGATTCCAATGAGGAGGATGATAATGCATATTTAAATGTAGGCATATGCTCCTCCCTTACAGCTATAGACTCAAACTACAAATGAGATATACATATATGTAGGTATAATTTATTTATCTATTTATTTTTCTGGAAATGGGTTATTTGACTCTATAACAAGAGTGGAACCCTTTTTAACACATTGAAATGGTTCCTTAAATAAGTATATAAATAAATATTTTTCATCATTAAGAGGAACCACTACTAAACTAGACAAAGAATCTTTTAAATGAGCAACATGTTCACAGTGTATTTCAATACAGCTGGCATAATGTCACTTTTTCACACACACACACAAACACACACTATATATATATATATTATTTTATTTTATTTATTTTTTCACCCAGGTAATCTTTTTTGTCTTATTTACTTGCATATAGCAGAGTTCCTTTCTACAGGACCCTGTCATTTCTGTTTATTATGTGTATATTTACTAACTATACATACATACACACACACACATATATATATATATATATATATATATATATATATATATATATATATTATTAATATATTTATTTCTGTGTATTTAGGTTATTAATAAAAGGTAAAAAGGTGCACGTATTTGTCACTGTACAGTGAAATGTGTCCTCCCAGAGCGGTGGGCAGCCAACTCCAGCGCCCGGGGAGCAGAGAGGGTAAAGGGCCTTGCTCAAGGGCCCAACAGTGGCAGCTTGCCGAGCCCGGGAATCGAACCCACAACCCTGTTATTGATATCCCGGCGCTCTAACCGCTGAGCCACCACTGCCCGTCCTGCTGTAGAGTATTTACCTGATCCATACCTACAGGCATTTCAGTGCATTCATATTCACAGCTAGTGTCCAGTGTTCTACTCCAGTCTGTAGAATAGTAACGATACATACAGGCAGAGCTGGGCGATATGATGATATTTATCGTATCGTGATAAATTATGTTGTGATGGGTATTAATGTGATAATAATAAGCTTTTCTAAGCATATAGATATATAATAAACACTGATCAGCTGCAGGTTTCATTACTAACAGTGTGATTAGACTGAAGGGTTCATTAGATGAAGAGCAGCAGGTGTTATAGAGTATAAATCAGTGTATTCAGTACAGAGAGGATCTGAACAGTAGATTATAAGAATCTGGTACTGATGTGTTTAGTCTGTGGTTACATGTATCGTGATAAATATCGTGTATCACGAAAAAAAAAAACTTTAAATATCGTGATATAGGATTTTTACCACATCACCCAGCCCTACATACAGGTACACAGGTATACAGGTGTTTATATTTTTAATCGAATTGAACAATTTAAGTCTCCTCTCTCAGCACTAAATTATCATAAATCAGCTCTTTCATACAAAATAATAAAATAAAATAAAAAAATAAAACAGCAGTAAAATAAATATCTAATAAATCTAAAGCGGATTTCATAATAAAAGTCCCCTCCGCGTCCCTCACCTCTCCTCCAGCCGCTCTCCAGCCGGACTCTCCGCAGCAGCGCGGCCACGAGCGCCATAACACACTGTTCCCTCAGTCGCTTTAATAGCTAATAATTAATAATGTTAATAATATGAATAATAAGCTGCTGTATATTAGTTCTGCTCCTAAAGCGACCCGAGTCAGGCTGACACACACAGCCCACACAGCGCAGCCATTTTCAGAGGAGCGTGCCCCTCAACATGTCCGTGTGGCAGCGCCGCTTGCTTCACAAACGTTCCGCCTCTTTATTTATTAGTATTTAATATTAAATATTTAAAATTAGTAGTGATTTTTTTTAATATTTACAAGAGACTCGTTTATTATGATAAATCCATGTTTTTTTCATCTGCCTTTTTTAAATAAAATAATTAAATTAAATTAAATTAAATTAAATTAAATTAACTTACATTTAACTAAACAAAATCATTATAACTTATGTTGGTAAATCTGAACAAATTACCCAGCAGTTCCCCTTTACCATTAATGTGTTATAAAGGCACATTTTAGGTCACAAATCTTCTCAGAACTCTGGTAGAACAGTGTCTCAGGCATCAGGCAGCGTCTTCATCACCATTAGGTGAAGAACTTTCTGTGAGGAGCTTTTAGTAGAGCTTCAGACGTCTGGATGTGAACAATTCAGGCTCTGTAGGTTTCTGTAGAACCCCCCCCCCCCCCCCCCCCCCTTTCTTTGTTTAAGGGGAAATTTAGCAGATTTGGTGGAGCTCCCCTTTACATTCACTTACAGTAAATGTCTGAATGCAACATGAAAACGGGGTCATCCCTGGACATTAGTGTGGCTGGATGTGGCTCTGCCTGACTGGCCTCCACCATGTCTGTGTTGCAGTGTAGCAGCAGCAGTGTTGAGGAGGCTGTGCTCTGAGATAAAGCCAGCGGCTCACAGATCCCAGCTTTCAGCAAAAACAGCCAGCGTTTAAAAATTAAAGCCGCAATTTGTCCAGAAAAGCTGAAGCACCGCGGACGCTGACCAGTGTTCTCCCTCCACGCTTTAATATCAGCACAGAGAGGACCTGCTCCTGCTGTCTGCAGCTGTTCAGGAACCTAATCCAGCTGTTGCTTTAAATACATTCCTCGTTCCTCACTACCAGGTGGTTGATAGGGTGTTACAATATCATTTGGTGGTTTCTATGGTGTCACAGGTGGTTGCTATGGTGATGCAGGGTTTCTGTGTCATTGATAGCGTGACCAGTCCTTGGTCATTGCTGTTGTGCTGATATTTCACTGCTATGGTGCTGCCAGGTGGTTGCTATGGTATCCAAATGGTATCCTAGGTGATTGTGTTGGCAGTGCTATGTTATTGCTGGGGAATCCCAAATGGTTAATATGGTGTTGAAATATGGTTACTGTGGTGTTGCTAGTTGGTTGCTATGGTGATGTAGGGTTACTGTGGAGTCCCTGGTCATTGCTATCGTGCTGCTAGGTCACTGCTATGATGTTGCTAGGTGGTTGCTATGTTGTTGCTATTTGGTTGCTATGCCACCCCAGGTGATTGCTTTGGCAATGCTATGTTATTGCTGGGGAATCCCAAGTGGTTAATATGGTGTTGAAATATGGTCACTGTGGTGTTGCTAGGTGGTTGCTGTGGTGATGCAGGGTTGTTTTGACTTGAGTCCAGTAGTAAGTCGTTACTACTGTGCTGCTAGAGCACTGCTGTGGTGTTGCTAGGTGCTTTCTATGTTGTTGCTATGTTGTTGCTACGTTATCTTAGGTAGTTGCTCTGGTGATGCCTGATCGTTGTTGTGGTGTCCCAGGTCGTTGTTGCTAGGTTGCTATTATGGTGCTCCTAGGTGGTAGCTATGATAATGCTAGGTTGTTTCTGTGAAAGACCATATGGTTGCTATGGTATTCTAGGTAATCGCTTTGGTGATGCTATGTTGTTGCTGTGGAATCCCAAGTAGTTGCAATTGGTGAAACAGTGTGCTGCTTAATTCACCCTTATCTGAGAGATGGAGGTGTGTGTGTGTGTGTGTGTCTGTGTGTGTGTGTGTGTGTGTGTGTATGTATTTTCACCCCCGCCATCGTCTACACA